>NC_056731.1:369960682-370143182 GCF_019279795.1 Protopterus annectens
AGGCTAATGGGGTGGTAGGTCCTGGGGTCCATGGTGGCTCCCCCATTGTGGAGTGGGATAACTGTCGCTGTGCACCATTCAGTGGGCACAAAGCCTGAGGTGAGGCTATGATTGAACATGGTACTTAGGTGGGGTGGTAGTTAGTTCTGTAGTTCATGTAGAACGCAGCCTGGGATGTTGTCAGGTCCCATGGATGCTGTGTTCTTGGCTTTGGAGAGAGTGTTTTTTACCTGTGCAGCCGCGATTGCATTCTTCCGGTATAGAGATGGGCTCTTTAGGTGGTGAGAGGGGGATAAAGTTAGCACTGAACCTATCTGCCAGGATGTTGGCAATATCAGTTGGTTCTGTATATTTAGTGCCATTGTGCTGTAACTCAGAGCAGATTTGAGTGTTGCCATTGAGATTCTTAACACAGCTACAGAATGCTTTGTGGTTGTCTTTAGAATCAGTGGCGATTTTGTTTTCGTAACTAGCTTTGAAGGATTTTATGAGGGATCTCAGCTTCTTACTGAGGCTGACCAGGGAGTTCCTCCAATCATGGGATTTTACTATATTTTTTGTTTATGTCAAAGGGCAACCAGATTGGCTTAATTTTTTTTGAGGATAGCATCTTAGTGCTGTTAGGGATAGCAAGATCCATGCACTCGTGTAAGTGCTTATAAAGTGCAATTGTGTAGGATTCAGCAGTCGTACCTATATTATCCATCTGCACGGGTGTCGTGAAGTTTGCCACCTCTGTCTTAAGAAGCGTGAAGTTGGCTTTGGAGACATTTTTTTATGGTGGTTTCCCTAATGGGGGGTGGGGGCGGGATGTGGATGTCTAGGGTGATTAGCTTGTGGTCGGATCTGACCAATGAGAAATTGACCTCTGGTGTGGAACACCAGTCACCCATGTTGGCAATGACCAGGTCTAGGATATTGCTGCCCCTGGTGGCAGTGTGGATAAGTTGATCCAAGGCACTGGAATTTACGAATTCCAGAAACCGTACATCATCAAGCCTCTCCTCTGTATACCCTACTTAACTCATTTGTACATATTTGAATGACCTTCAGCCTATTTGTCTGATGTGCAACTTGAATGTGGGTCACTTAAGTCATAGTCAGGGCGTTATCCCTTTACACCGACTGAGATGGTTAGAGATTTGCTTGATGTCTCTTATCCCCTCTGTCACCACACTGCTTATGCATAAGGTTCTGCATGGAGAAGCAGTGGATCAGTCAATCACTCAGTGTTCTAAACTCGTGACTAATCTGATGCATTATGGTAAATCTCTTATGAATGTCAAATGACCCTCTCCCAGCCAGGATGAAGAAATTCCAAAGTTCAGGCTGGGACAAACTCTTCCTATACAAACTTATATATCTCATGCTGCTCTCAAAGTTTTGGATGCTGCCTTTACTGAGATTCATACTAATGTACTACAGACACCTGGAGTCTGTGAGGGATAAATGCCTTATCAAGTCCCAGTTCATTCTTATATGAACTGGCTGACAGGTACCCAGACAACCAGGGCTAGGGCATTACATGGCAGACAACACTCCTTTACACATCTGTGGAGGCTGTTCTTTTAGTAGAGTACATCTGCACAGAAATGTGCACATAGGCTAAGCTGTAAGATCTCTGTTTCTAAGTTCCAATGTGTGTTATTCAGTCATGTCCTGCAACTACTGTTTCTTGAAGGTTTGTATATTTGTCCCATTCTGTGCGGATTCTCTTGATGTTCCATATTCCTTCTACCTGCCAAAAACATGTTATAGCTGTTATATCGTGAAGTGATGTGCGTGAGCGTGTGTGTGTATGTGTGTGTGTGTGTGTGTGTGTGTGTGTGTGTGTGTGTGTGTGTGTGTGTGTGTGTGTGTGTGTGTGTGTGCGTGCTCGTGTGTTAGGAGATAGAAAGAGAGAAATAAAAGGGCACACACACACTTACATATATATATATATATATATATATATATATATATATATATATATATATATATATATATAGAGTATATATAATACTGAACTGTCAGAACATCAAACTGTATATGGCTGAAACCATATGTATGAAACCTTGAAACATCGAAACCTAAATAAAAAAAAAATTGCTGCAGCGCGGGGGGGGGGGGGCTATGCCCATTTGCACCCCCACACTCCCTACTACTTAAATATACCAAATCTGAGATTGCACGGACATTGAAATGAATGGGAATGCAAATGGTTTAATGTTATAAAAAAAAACAATGTTTTCATCTTGGCCATATGTGGTTTGACATTTTGGCCATTCAACAACTGGAAGGGGACCCATATGTATATATGTATATAAATATATATATATATATATATATATATATATACATACACATACATATATATATATCTGCAGACTGTGAATGTTGCTAAAACATCTTAGACTGGCACAGCATGGTTCAATCATTTCATCTATCCCCAAGCCATAAAGCTTGGTTCCCATTCTCTTCTGTCTTCCTTCATTCAGTTTAAAAGATGATTAGGGCTTTACCTTATACAGAGCATATGGATTCCTTACTGAGCCTAATACAAATTCTGCTAATGAAGATAACCTTTCTTCTGGTTCCCTTCAGAAGAAGGTTCTTTTGGTAATATGTTAATCCCCGTGAAAGGTATTTTAAAGGGTCTTCTAGATGCTTATGCTTCCCTAAGACTACATATACTAAACTGTTAAAGTTTTCAGAACCCAAAAATGGCCATTTCACCAGTTAATTACTATTTTCGGGACTTTTCCTCAAAGCATTTTTAGGACCTGATTTTCATGCATCTACTCCAAGGAATCATCATCATCATCAACCCCCTTTTTCCAATTTTCTACATGGAGTCAGGGTGTCTTGTTACTATTGCCATCTCTCTTGATTTAATGCCACACTTTTGCCTTCTTTGACACTCATGCCAGACTGCCACATACCTTCTCTCACACAATCCATCCACCTCTTTGCTGAACATCCTCAGTTTCTCTTAACCTGTTCCACTATCTTTCCTTCTACCCCAATTCTCAGCTTCTTCAGTTTTCCCTACTTTGCTGCCATTACCACTGTCTTATCTGTGCTTAGTTTCATCCCATATACCTTCTGTTTTGCATTCCATTCTCCTATCCTTTGCTGAGGTTCTTGTTCAGAGTCTGCCTGTAATACCACAGCGTCTGCATACAGCAACCTTGTTGCTCTGTCCACTCCGACCTGTTTGCTAATATAGTCCATCACCAGTATGAACAGCAGTGGTTTCAGAGATGAGCCCTGGTCCAAAATCCACTCCCACTGCACCTACTCCAAAGAAACCTAACATATTTTACAAGGCTTAGCCACAAGGTAAATTTGTATATAAGAACTCAGTGGCTGACCCTAGGACTATCTGTTCACTGAGGTCAAAGAAAACAGCTGTTTCAGGTGGAGTTCATGTCTTGAAGCACTAGGACAAAGAGGAAAAAAGCTCTGACTGCAACCCAGATGATCTAAGTGGGGTTAGCTGCTTGGGTGCTGAGACTGCCAAAGGCATGATGCAAATGAGCGATGGATGTTTTTCAAAATACAAGGTGATGACTGGTGGTTCTCGTTTGTCGACTGCCACAATGCAAACATAGGTTTGCATGACTCTCAGTACACAAGGACCAGGGAATTGGACTTGTCTTGCCAAGTTACCGATGATAAAAGCAAAAGTACATATAAGAAGGGGTTATTGTAGACCATTGCTCTGATGAAGGTGTTTAAGTCAGCGAGTGGGTGGTGGAATATAGGTCACATACCAGAAAAAGCCTGATGGATTCCTGAATGAAGACTTCTGCAGCTGATGCTTCCCTGTCATGAGTGAGGAAGGACAGAATCTGAGTTCCTTCTGCTGGAATGATTGGCCAATAGACTGGCATGAGGATTGATGGTTGGCAAGCATTGGGAACTCCTCCAAAAATGGACTCATTCTGGAAATGAATGCACACATTGGATATTTTAGCTAACTTGATCAATAAATTGCAAACATTTTTTTTATCCAACTGCTTACTATTCAAAATACTATAACTAGGCTACTGCCATCTTTTAAGAAGAAAATTATCAATCAGGGAACAAAAATGTTCTTTAAGAAATAGCCAAGATGGAGAATTGGCTCTTATCAGATCCCCTTCAAACCTTCAACTGGTGGAAAAGGGTTTCTCTCTAATTGGTCCTGCACCTGGAATTGCCTTCCCAAAAACTTAAAACATCAACACTGAAGGAATTACAAAAACATAATCTGTACCCATGTACCCATGTCAACAACAAAACCTTGTGCAAATGCTATGGGGACAATGATTAACCACCTTCCCACTGACCTGTGCCATAGAGATGTTTACAATATGTATTTAATGTAGTTAATGTACCCAACCCTCACAATGACCCTTAACAACAAAATAAATTATGTGCTGTATTTAATGGCATTGAGATGCTTGCAACAATGTAAATTCTGTCTTTATTTAATATAACAACTATTCTTTTTAACACCTTTTTTGAATTCCCACTTAAGACAGGGAAATATACATTTATATAAAAGAAAACAAACCATGTTAACATGTTCATAGATGCAAACATTTTACATCATGCATATGCATTTATATAATTATCATGAATCCAACATTAAATAAGTGGATAAATTCCTGCATTTCTTTAAACTTAACGCCTTCTCCAAAAATTATTCTGCATGTATTGTTCATACAATTTTCTTTTTTATATATAATTTGCTCCCTTCCTTTTCTACAGATCCACTTCCAATTCTTTTTTCTCTGTTACATTATTCTGACTAAGAAAATCAAGGACTTAAATCATAGCAAATGCTTAGTTAAGGTAGCAGGAAAACAAAATGGTGGCCTTCCAAGCAAAAATCCTAAATCTTCTAGACATTGTTACATACTTGGGAGCCATACATATGTCCTCCCATTTATTTCCTTGTGAATTGCTTATCCAATCTTTTCCCCTAACCTCCTCTGTCTGAATCCTATAGTTATCATGCAATACTTTATATGCCCTAATAAGTATCCCTTTTTAACTGCAGCTTCTGTTCTGAATTCAACTACCATGGCAGGATTTTCCCTTAGGATTCCACTATCCCTTTCTCTTTGCCTATACTCTAATATCAAACCCTGATAGGGAAAGAAAACTCTAGCCTTTGGTCCAAATGTCTTCTTGGCCTCTTCCAGTTCTATTACCTTTCCCTCTCCAGTTATTTGCTCCCAATACCTTGGTTCCTTTACCAGTGTTCCCCAGTAAATTCTGGGTCCCTCTTGCCTATTCTCTGTGCCCCTAATTGCAGTTATCCCTGTTGGCAGAATCTCATTTCTCTATTCTCATGCTGCCTTAGTTCTTAGAATATTTTCTGCTACTTTATGAATATAATACTCCGTATAGTTGTCATTATTCTCCTTAAGAATCTGCATCCAAAATCCCAATATCTCCTTATTTCTTGAATCCTCTTGCATCATCATTATCCCTTTCCACTTTAAATTATAGCTTTCTGTTTGTGTTATTTATATGAGCCTTAACTACGTAGCTCCAAAATATCCCTTAAGATCAAGTAAACCTAAACCACCTTGTTCTACTGGAAGGATCAAATAATTTCACTTGATCCTTGTTCTGTTCTCCTCACAGATAAAATCCTTCAACTCTTTATTAATTGCTGTACGTAACTTTTCCTTTTGTTGATAAAAATATGCCTGACCAGTATATAAAACAACAGGGACTGAAAATATTTTCACTGTTTGTATCTTGCTATTTGTATCCATAAACAAGAGCTTCCAGTTTCTGCATTATCTTTTGTTTAGTCTCTTTTCACATATCCTTAGCTGCCATAGCAGAAGCCTTTTTAATCCATAATCCTAAGTACTTCATCTTATCATGTCCCCATAAATATGAATATTTCTGAACCAATTCCTTTGTAGGTACATAGTTTACAGATATAGCTTTTGTTCTGCTTCATCAATTTTATATCCTGAAAAAAACTCAAAACTGTCTTTAAATGTTCTATAACACTGAAATATACTTTGGTAAGGTACAGAATAATATCATTTGCAAATAAAGCCAACTTTTCTTGATTACAATACCAGTTATGTTCTTGAATTTCAGAGTCCTTTATTTTCTTTCTCAATGGCTCAAATTATAATGTAAATAACAAAGGGAAGCGAGGAAAACCTTGACTGGTTCCTCTCTTCAAACACAATTTATCAGAGAGGAACTGTCCCACTTTAATTCTTATCTCCCATCCTTTATAAATCCTCCTAATTAACCTTATTTTATCAGGGAGTGCAAATGCTTCCATTGCCCTCCTCATAAAATCCCAGCTTACTCTGTCAAATGATTTCTCTGCATCATGACACACCAACAACAGCAGTATTTTCTTACATTCTGTTTCCCTCTGAATCATCATCAATCTATTAATGTTGTCAAATTTTGTCTCCCCTCCACAAAACCTCATTGATCCATGTCTATCAATTTTGGCAACACCTTTGACATTATTTTAGCTACTATAGACATAAATATGGTTTAAAATTAAAATGGGCCTATATGAAGTTGGGTCTGATGGATCTTTCCCACTTTTAAGGATTACATCCACCACAGCTTTCTTCTGAGATGTTGGTGCTTTCTCTCCTTTTAAAATACAGTTAAACAAAATGTTCCAGATCTTTATCACTTTCTTCTCTCTAAGCTTCCAAATTTCCACATGAATACCATCTATTCCTGGAGACTTTTCTGCAGATTGATTATATGCTACTGTTTTTATCTCTCTTCCTATCTTAACTTTAAATTGTTGAGTCTCATCTACCTCTAACCTTGACATACTTGTCTTCTATGAATATCTCCATTTGTACTTTTTCTTCATTTCTACATTCCTATGCTTTATACAAATTTTTATAAAATTTCCAAAATATTTCTATCTCTACAGGATCTCTGGTTATTTTTCTTGTTATAGACTCCCTAAGTTTGCCAACAACCCTTTCTTATTCTCATTAATGAACATTCTAGATTACTGAACTATGGAGTGTTGTGTTCTTGGCAACACAAAATGCTGCATATAAATCATCATGCAGGAATATGACACAATACAGGAACAGAGTTTTGAGCCTGTCTTGGTGGCTGACAGTCTTTAGTCTAGTGATCTTTTTATTTAGGAACCTCTGAGAGTTTTTCTAACTCCTTGATGTGTTTGAATTGTTACATACCAAAAGGGACATTATATTTCATAAACTGATATGATCTAGGCGGGGCATTGGGGAATGCTAACTTCTTTTGATTTAAATGAAATACCTTTAATTATTAATAAGGCTAGACAGGATTTCCTGAGTACATTTTCTCTGTGAAAGAACAGACAGCCATCTATGAAGGTGGTTATATCTCCGATGAATATATCAGGGATGCTATCTATACTATAAGCTCCAAATGAGATTTGTTTATGAAAGGTGATAATGCTATATTTCTTTGCATTTAAGTCAATTTCTAATACACCACTGATTTATATGGTTTAGCCTTACTAATATCAGATGCTGAACAAAGAATACCACCAAGCTTATAGTCACTGACAAATATATTTAGGCATATGTCTGTGTTAGTGGTTTGAAGATCTGAGAAGTAGATGTTGAACAGAGGGGGATGCAATGCAGAGTTCTATGAGAGATCACTAGCCACCATTTTATTTTCTGAGGTGGCACCTGTTGCCTTAACAATGTGTTTTTTTATGATTTAAGTCCTTGATTTTCTTAGTAAGAAAGCACTGTGGGCATTCAAGTTGTTTCAGATGTTTGGACCAGTACACACCGAAAACGGTATTATATTGAATGATCAGTGTGATGAATGCAATGATCACATCCCTGAACCTGGATGCCATACCCTTAGTAATAAGTTGTGCAATAAAAATGACTTTCTTACAATAGTGCATATGCCATGACTGAAGGACAGTTCACTATCTACATAGGTTCCCAGGTCCCTAACTACTGGATCACTTTTTAGAGGTATATGTTACCAATAGGATAGTTACAAAGGACACTCTGCTTGCCAAAGTATAGTATTATACATATCTTGGCATTTAGTCCATGGTTTTAGCACCAACTATTGGTTTGGAAAGGCCCCCTTGGAGGATCTTGGTGAGCTTTGGAAAGTTTATGATTGCAAATTTGGTGCCAAAAACAATAAGGAGTAACTCTAGCCTCCAAGAAGTAAATGCCAAAGAAGAGTGTCCTAAGGACTGCATCCTAGAATATATCGCTAATGACATTCTCAAAAAAATTACACATAATCTCATTTTGATACTCTTGATAAAACTATATTGTTATAAATCTTAAGCAATAAGATTTTTATATTGCAAATTATGAAATCAGATGTAGTACATTTCACAGCTTTGCAGATTAGGCTGGATAGATTGATAGGTCTATAGTTCTTGGGATCTATGGTGAGGTCTTATGATGGAGTGGGACAATAACAGCCATATTCTATATTTTGGGAACATACCCTGTGGAATTAAATTGAACCATTTTAAGAGGGGTTCAGATTAAGTGTCCACATATATTGATGGGGCCCATAGAGGTGGTAGTTTCACCTTCAGAGAGTACCGTTAGGATATGTTTCATAATAATCATGGCTGAAAAGATAGCGTTCAAGAATATATGAACTTCAATGATTATTTCTGGTGTGAAGTTGGTATTGAACGCATCTATACTAGTAACATTTTTATGGTCACAGTGGAAGAACCATTGTGAATTAATTCACAGCATTTGTGAGTGCTCAAACTTCTGTAACAAACTTCATGACTGGATGGATAGACACAAAGTTACTTGGGAAATGACTGGTAAGGCGCTCCTGAAGAAAGGATTTGTAGCATAAGACTCAGTGGCCCTAGAATATTTATGAGTCCATGAATCTTTAACTAACTGATACACTTAAAGCATTTATGATTACCTTTGGCTTTGGATGTTATTTTAATTTGTGTTCCGCTTATTCATTCATTTATTTATTGACATTTGGCGACCAGGAAAGTCAAACTGCGTCAGTGGTACCAATTTTCAGTGAAAGCCCAGAGATAAAAGCACTGATAAACAGCATTTGAAGTAACATAATATTTAGTAAACAAATTACACTGGAAAACAGTTTAACATTGAATAAGTATGAAAACTACAGTATTATTATTATTTACATTTTACAACAAATTGTAAAAAATGTCAAAATTATTGTTCATAAAATAAAAAGGAAGTTACATAGTAGGGGTCAAATGTAAGGATTTAAAATAAATGAAAGAGAATAGAGGTAAGATGGAGGTAGGATTAGCACATGAAAGGGGTAAAAGATGTTGCAGTGGTATTAGGAAGGGGTGGTATAAAGGGATAGTAGGAGAAGCAACAGTAGCGGAGGGTTAGTTGGAGAGAAAAAGGGGATCAGGGTCAGAAAATGGGGTTGGTGTCAGAATTATTGTTCACAGGTTCATAGGTTCATAGGAGGTTACTAGGCTAGCAGCCCTAGAGCCTTTACAAGCCTAGCCATGTTAATCCCAAGTATCCCTATTTGTGCTTTTTTGGGTAGTTTGCAGAATGATTTTATGAACAGAGTGGGTCTGTGATGAACACCGGCTACCCCTGTCCATGAGGGACATGGATGCCACCCCAGGGGTGAAGTTGTGATCTCCCATCTGGCTATCTAGGCTGCATTTAAATAGGGTCAGTGAGGAGCTCTGTTTTACGTGAACAGGGAGTCTATTCCAGAGAAGCGGCAGTCTCAGATCTGCTAATGTCACAAGCTAGGTTGAGATCCCTAGAGCAAGTACGTCTTGAGCCATTTGACTTGCAAATGTGCAGCAGTTCCATTAGGCAGGGATGGAGACTGCCCTACAGGCCAGGCACAAATCACCTCTCAGCAGCCTATAAGATAGAGTCAAGTGGCAGGGCTTTCAGCCTGTCCACGTAGGTCATAGTTTAGAGTCCCTGTATTTTCTTAGTGGGAAATCTGTGAGGTCTTTTCAGCTACTGCAGGTGTCTGGCGAGGTACCTGCAAAAGGGTGTTATATCAGCTTTGTAGGCCAGATGATTTTAGAAGCAATCCAGGTCTTGTAATCATAGGTGTCCAAGCCAGACACAAGGAAAAGGTAAAGAAGTCACTGGGGTAAGGAGAGAGCAAAAGAGGTCTTATTCATAGAAACTTTCACATTTTACTGATCATTTTGATAGAATCTTCAATATGGACTGATTTTAATTTATTAAAGGCCTTAATTAGATTTATTTAATTTATTAAAGGCCTTAATTAGATTTTTTATTTTATTATAGAGCTCATTAATGCCAACATTCCACCTCAGTTGTTTACTTTTACATATCCCTATATATGTGGTTTTGACTGTAACCCCTTGCTTTATGTTATTTGTCAGGTCAGAGTACAATTCTGCAGTATATATGACAGTGGAAGTTACATAGGGGCTGGAAGTCTTGCAGTTGAATTTTCAGAGTTCATCATATAGTTTTAGCAGCTATTTTTAGGTTCTTGACTTCAGAGCTGTTTGTTGTAGTGGGTTTAAATTCCATAAAGTTGAAGATTATTGATTTGTTATCAGGTTTCATCACAGATGTGAATTTTATTGGAGTAGTGAAAGCAGGTGAAATGTTATTGAGGAGGGCATGAGGAAGATTTTGACCATCACTGCCCTGGTTAACTATTTAATCAAGGGAGTTAGATTAGTGGTCTGATGAGAGTCAAGTACAGTGGAGTTATAATATCCCTTGACCTGGATGCTATGCCCTTGCTTATGAGGTGCACTGTGTAGAAGGCTTTCTTTACCACTGTGGAAACTTGTTGGTCAAAGTTATGATTGCTATCAACCTGTGTTCCCAAGTCTCATACAACTTGGTTGGAACTCAGGGGGTGCTGTCTATATCATAATTTGTAGGGAATTCCATTTTGCCAAAGGGAATAATAATGCAGTTTTTTTATATTTAGTTTTAGACCATGGCTTTGGCACCAATCATTTATTTGTGTTAGCCTTTCTTGTAATATGTTGACATCATTGGGGGACTCAGTGATTGCTCCCAGTTTGCAATCATCAGCAAACTTGGTGAGCCAAAGGCCATCTATTTTGGCCTGGACTTCTGAGAAATAGATGCCAAACAGTAAGGGGCCAAGCACATACCCCTGTGGTATTCCACTGGTTATGGGTCTACTGGTAGAGGTGGCTTCACCAGTTTTTACAGAATGTGTTCTGTTAGTGAGACAATTGGCTACCCGTCTAGTAATGTAAGGGTTAATCCCTAACTGGGAGAGTTTCTCAATGATGCCAGAGTGGGGAATTGTGTCAAAAGTCTTGGCAAGGTCCATATAGGCTGTGTGCACTGTCTTATCTTCATCCATGGCTTTGGTGACATTCTCAAAGAAGTATACCGGGTTTAATAAGCATGATCTACCCTCAACAAAGCCAAACTGGGTTGTGTCCATTGTTTGCAGGTCGCTTATGCCATTGTTGATAAGGTCCATGATAATTTTTTACATGGTCTTGCAGCTGAGGCTGGTTAGACTTATGGGTCTGTAGTTCCCAGGGTCAATTTATGGTCCCCCTTAATGGAGGTGGACTACTGTCACTGTTCTCCATTATGCAGGAACATAGCCAGTTCTCAAGCTATGATTAAAGAGAACGCCAAGTGGGTCCACTAGATCTTGTTTTAGATTGTTTACTAAACTATGTGGGATATTATCTGGTCCAGCTGAGGCCATGTTTTTGGCCTTAGCAAGCACAGAGATGACCTGTTCTTTAGAAATACTAGGCAGAGGGTTGGTGTCGGGTATGCTTTGAGATATGGTAGGTGGGGGATGGAGGGGTAAAGTTTGTACTGAATCTGTCAGCTAGCAGGTTGGTAATATCTTCTGATGTAGTATGAGTGAGCCTATCTACAATCAATTTGGCATATAGCTGGGCATTCCCTTTTGGACTGTGGATGTAGTTAAAGGATGCCTTATGTTTATCCTTGGCTAGGGATGTGATTCTGGATTCATAATTTGGTTTAGAAGACTACAAGATTTCTGATATTCCTGTTTAGGCTTAGAAGGGAACTTTTCCACTGCAGAGTGATATCTTTCTTGCTTTTGAACAACAGTTTCTTCCTCTTCTTATATAATCTGGTTATACTTGATGACTACCAAGGTGGCATGTTATTATGGAAAGACCTGCTTTTGATTCAGTCAGGTACAGCAGAGTTTATGCAGTCACTTAAGTGTTTGTACAGGGCATTTGTGTACACTTCTGCATAGTGATCATTGGTGTCTGCGATTGTGGGTGGTATGAAGCTTTTTATACCATCTCTTAATAAGCTTTGGTGAAGTTTTTTTCTAATTTTTGTTCCTGTGAATGTGTCAGTTCCAATAGTTAGTTCAAAAGAGATTAATTTGTGGTCTGATCTAACCAGGGAAGGCATCATGCATGGGAAGTACACTGACCCCCTCCCATGTTGGTGAGTACTATGTCCAGAACATTAGAGTCCCTAGTGAGGGTGCAGACTATCTGTTCCAGAACATTTGTATTAACAAAGTCGAGGAACTTCTGGGCATGCATGTTTTTGCTCATGTATGTCCCCCAGTCTATGGAAGGATAGTTGAAATCTGCCATGACTAAGGTGTTGGGCTGTATGGTGAGGTATTCCAGTAAATCAAGGTAGGCAGTGTGCTTATCCTGGTTCATGGTGGGGGTCTATAGCTATAAATGATATGGTATGGTGCTTTCCCAATAGTTAATTGGACATGGAGTAGCTCGAAAGAGTCAGGATATTTGACCAGTCTAGAAGTGTATTTGGTTTTAATGAGGATGAATAGACCTCCATCTTTGGTTCCTTCATGCTCATTTTGAGGTCTGAAAGTGTGGAAGGCATTGTAGCCCTGCACAACTAGGGTGCTGTCAATGGCCTCAAACCATGTCTCAGTAACTGCACAGACATCAGCATTCTCCAAGGTGAGAAGTGCATCTAGGGAGTGCAATTTCATATTTAAACTCTTAGCATTAAGCAATATCTGAGTTTGTCTTGATTAGATTTCACTACATTGGAAAATGGTTTGTTTTTACATTGCCTGAAAAAGGCACTATTGGGGAGGCAAGGGCTTTTGCTAGTATCCAAAAGCCTAGGGGGGACAGGTGTAAACCATCTCTAGCAAAGCAGTGAGGGCTGTCTACCATATCCTTTCAGGCTGACAGATACTAAAGTCAATCATTTTATTTGTTTATATTCTGGAATCATTCTGGATGAGGATAGGATACTGCTTAGGGCTAGGGACAGACCTGTCTAGGACACATAATCAGAGAGTTCCATTATGTCTCTCTTCATATAGTCCAGAGAAGTACTTCTCAAGTCATTCACTCCAACATGGACTATGACAGAGTCATAACGGTATTTGTTGTTGAGTGACTTGAGTGCATGCATAATTTTTCGGATCCTACCACCTGATAGGCAACTGATCAAGACCTTCTCCTTGTCCAGTCTGGTGAGGGGGACATCTGTGTGTCTCAATATGAAGTTGCCTATGACCAAGACATTTGATGTGCTTTGCCTTAGGGGCTTATTTGCTGAGACACGGCTGTGTCTGTTGATATGTGTAGTGGTTTATTTATGTTTAGCGGTGAGTGTGGGTGGTGTGCGTTTGGGAAGTTTTTGTTCTTTTGGTAGGCTTTTAGTGAGTACCTCCAAATAAGTGGGTTTATGTGTCATGACCTTATTTTGTGTGAAAGGTGAGGTTTGCATGACAGGTGAAGTGTGTGTGCTGAGAACCAGTTTGATGTCTAGTTTGCTTTTACTTGAGATAATTGACTTCAATTCCACAGTGTATTCGCATCTCTCACATAGGGAGTTAGTTTGCTTTAGGAGTAAATGATTGTCAGTATATATGAAGCAATTACTACATTGCCTCAAGATGCCCATATCAGTCAAACTTGCAGGAGAAATGATGGGAAACTGCCCATCCATTGTGACGGGGTTTTTCTGAATGTGGCATTTGGGAAGGAAGTGGGCTAGCTGGACACAAACAGTAAACATGAAGCAGTAAATCAATTAAATACAGATAAAGAGCAGTACTGGCTTAAAATATACTTATTTTTCAGTTTTTTTAGTGGATGCCTTGGATTTCAGTGCAGATGCACTCTAGACCTCTGGCTTAAGTTGTCAACAGTTGAGCAGCTCCAGTAAACTGAGCGCAACCCCAAGCAAACGTGAGGCTTATATACAGGCAAATATAAACAGTTTTAACATAACTATCAATGGGAAAGCCCCAAATTGAGCCTTTCTCTAGCAATCCCCAACTCAGATTAGTCCTGAGCTACACACTTCTGTCACAAGGATGCTGGGAGGCCCTCTCAATATAAGATGGCTGGTTTAAGAGCACAGTGATATCAAACAGTCTAGATTCAGCAGCTCAGACTCTAGCCTATGCTATACAAGGCAATGAAACACAGTTTCAAAATGCTGAGTAAAAAGAAGTCACAAATAGCAAAAATGAAGCAGTAGTTCAATTAAATACAGTTAAGAAAGTGCAGTGCAGGCTTAAAATATGCTTATTTTCAGTTTTTTTTTCAGTGGATACTTTTGATTTCATTGCAGATGCACTGCAGACCTCTGGATAAAGTTGCCAAAGGTTGAGCAGCTCTGGTAAACTGACCACCAACTTATGCAAATGTGAGGCTTATATACAAGCAAATTTAAACAGTTTTAACACAACTAACAATGGGAAAGCCTCATACTGCGCCTTTCTCCAGCAAATTCCAACTCAGATGGGTCCTGAGCTTCACACTTCTGTCAAAAGGGTGCAGGGAAGGCTCTCTTAATATAAAATGGCTGGTCAAAGAGCATAGTAATACCAGCAGTCAAGATTCAGCAGGTCTGAATCTAGCCTATGCTATGTAAGGCAAGGAAACACAATTTCTAGATGGGAAGGAGTAAGGGAGAGTCACTTAAAGGTCAAAGTGAGAGTGTTTAGTAGTATACTATTAGATGACCTGCAGTGGTACCATCCTATGCACAAACTGGCAGCTCTTTGAGCAGCTGTGAGCAGTGTGAGTCTATGGAGACCATTTCCAGAACAGGATTTTAAACTGGAGAGGTTTTCTTATATGCAAGCATGGGGAACCACATTTGCACGATGTGCAAATCCAAAGCTTTAAACCCTCCAGCCAATCAGATAAAAACACAATAAACTATTGACCAGTAGTTCCCACATTGGATGGGTTGAATTTAACTCTCTGTGCCCACCAAAGTGCAAAAAATCCTTCCAATATAAAACAAATTGGCTTTGAGCTCAAGTGCAGTAACAAATGCTTTACCACAGAAGTAAGAATTCCTGCAATATCAGGAATCCTTGGAAATAAGTTAACTAATTGTAATAAATGTTCACAACACACAAAAACTTTGTAAAACTTAGAAATATTTTGGCAGACTCACTCAGAGTAGCTTTTGCAGTATCAGAGGAGGTTAGGAAATATCAGAATATAGTTAAAACAACCTAACAGCAGTACAGTAACAAACAGCTGGATTTTCTTTAACAAGTGCAGGCTGAAAAGCAATGATAAATTCAACAAAATCAATAAATGCAGCACAGAAGTGTTAAATATCACTGAAACAGTTAGAGCGAGTACAAAAAAAAATACTTATATCAGCATTGCAGGCCAGATGATTTTAGAAGCAATTCAAGTCTTGTAATCAGGTGTCTAAGCCAGGCACAAGGAATTTCTGAACAAATGAGCACTCTCTTACAAAAATGTAGGGCTTTTATATGAGCAGGATGAAAGACTTTTATAAGGTTAAACCCTCAGGCCAATCAGATAAAAGCACAGTAAGCTATTAACCAGCAGTTCCCACCATGGATGGGTTGAATTTAGCTCTCTGCTACCACAAGAGTGAAAAAGAACCCTTCCAATGTAAAAAACAAAATTGGCTATGAGCTCAAGTGCAGTAACAAATGCTTTACAACATAAGTAAGAATTCCTGCAATATCAAGAATCCTTGGAAATAAGTTCACTAACCATGAGAAATGTAAGACAACCTACGAGCAGTACAGTAACAAACAGATGGAGTTTCTTTAACAAATGCAGGCTGAATAACAGTGATCAATTCAACAAAATAAATAAATGCAGCACAGAAGTGTTAAATATCACTGAAACAGAGCAAGTACAAAAAATATACTTATATCAGCATTGCAGATCAGATGATTTTAGAAGCAATCCAGGTCTTGTAATTACAGGTGTCCAAGCCAGACACAAGGAAAAGGTAAAGAAGTCACTGGAGTAAGGAGAGAGCAAAAGAGATCTTATTCATAGAAACTTTCACATTTTACTGACCATTTTGATAGAATCTTCAATATGGATCGATTTTAATTTATTAAAGGCCTTAATTAGATTTTTTTCTTTTATTATAGAGCTCATTTATGCCAACATTCCACCTTTGTTTACTTTTACATATCCCTTTATATGTGGTTTTGACTGTAACCCCCTGCTTTATGTTATTTGTCAGGTCAAAGTACAATTCAGCAGTATATATGACAGTGGAAGTTACACAGGGGCTGGAAGTCTTGCAGTTGAATTTTCAGAGCTCATCATATAGTTTTAGCAGCTATTTTTAGGTCCTTGACTTCAGAGCTGTTTGTTGTGAATTCCATAAAGTTGAAGATTATTGATTTGTTATCAGGTTTCATCACAGATGTGAATTCTATTGGAGTAGTGAAAGCAGGTGAAATGTTATTGAGGAGGGTATGTAGAAGATTTTGACCATCAGTGCCCTGGTTAACTATTTAATCAAGGGAGTTAAAATTTATTATATCTGGTGTTCTTTGAGAGTACAGAACCTCTGTGGTACAGATGCTCTAGTTAATCGAAAGGTAATTAAAATTACCCATCATAAAGGTATTGCTATTTATTGGTAGGTCAGTAAGAACATTCAGAAATTTTCCATGGTCCTCTGGGGTTATGGAAGGAGACCTATAGTAGGCTATGAAATGATAAGTTGTCTTGTTTACAGAATTTAGCTTGACATTTGTCCCTTGCCCTGAATCCCTGCAGCACAGAAAAAGAAAATTCTCACAAATTACAAAAAGCTGATATCTTTTTAACTGTTGATCAGGATGTTTAACTTAAACAAGAGAGTCATAACTTAAAGCACAAGAGAGCCATATACCAACTTCCACCTCTGCCACTCCTCCGCTGCCCATATTACCCAACCATTTTGTATAAATGTATACCTTTCAGTGGCAACAAACAGATTTAGACTTATGATAGGGCAACAATATTGGGATTTTAAATATTAACATGCCTCTTTGATTACCACTGTGCATGCCTTTTACTTGCATTTATCAAACGGATTATCTTCTTTATTGTTATTATAATTGTTCTTGATATTCCTTCTTTCCATTTGTGTATTGGAGTAGAACACTGATCCTACAGGATCATTTTCATGCACAGATCAGAAATACATGAAGTTTCCACTCAGACCAAAAATAACACATAGTAGTCACAGTATAATATTATCATTGTCAGACAGAATATACTTTTTTAAACAATTACTGTTACATGCACTGTGGTCAGAGTATATCTGTAACATTTTCAGACAGAATATACACTTTTTAAATGATTCCAGTATGAAATTATGAGGAGAAGTGGGACTCTTTATTGGAGTTATGTGACTACATTGTTAAGAAAGCATTTACATTTTATTTGTTTGAATGGAAGACTACTCAATGGAGTGTAGTTTTGAATGATGGCCTGAAGGATGGAGTTGTGTTCTGTAAGGATTTTCATTTATTACAGGCCTTGATTAGCTTTTTTCTTTTATTATATGTTGTATGGTCATTTTTTCATTAAATGTTCTCACCACACAAAAAGAATGTGGTACGGTTAATGAGTTTGAAGACTAGGCCTGCTAGAAGTAGGTTGTTTCTGAGTGCCAAATGTAGCCCGACAGTGTAGCAAAGGTTGAGTGAAGGGGGCGGTTACCTTGGATACCAAGTGTTGGAGGGCAAAATTGAGAAATGCATAAGCATGCTACCTGCGTTATTTTTATTACTGGTGTTTTTTTTCTCAACGATTGAAGTCATGAGGGGGAGCAGGTCTGCTATAGAAAGCTAACTGTGCCCTCACTTACTTTCTAACTTATATAACCAAACATTAGGTCACACAACACTGAGGAAAGGGGGGGGGGAGCAGAGGATGTAAACATTATCAATTCAATCGATTCCAAGAGTCTTGCTCTCACTGACTGAATGCAGGTGTTTTGGAATGTGGTCCACTCTGCAAACCTGTTTCCTTACCTTCCTGTCACTTATACCAGAAGCAAGTCTTTTGGAATCAGGGCAGACTTCCATTGAGAGCAACTGTTTGGGAATTTTGCCCAATAAGTTCTGCCTATGATAACTTTTATTGAATCATTAAACAGGGTTCCAAAATAAATTAATAAAATTAAATATTTATTTAAAATGGTCTCAGTTTTAATACTGTTTCTGGTGATAATGAAATTAAAATGTGCTAAAATTTGCAGTTTACAAGCTGAAATGATTTAACTACATTTTTGTAAACATTGTTGGTTCATAGGTTAATAGGTAAGTACTAGGCAATCAGTCTGCAGACCATTTCAAGCCTAGCCAAAAAAAAAAATATTCAAATTTTTCCTCTAGCCCCAAGGACAGCAAGACAAGATAGACGGAGAAAGAATTTGAGGCTGCACATCTAATTAGCTAGGTTTACTTCAAAGGTGGCAAGGGTGCTACTCTGCTTGACATGTACTGGAAGCTTGTAAAAGAGTCGAGGGATTCATTGGGATGTATCATCACAACTTGTCTTATTTATCGGCTGATGAAAGTTTAGTTTCTTTAACCGAGTATCTGATGTACCATTAGTTCTACAAAGGAATCAAATCAAATAGGGCCGGACATAGGCAAGAAATAGATCTCCAAGGAAAAGTTTGTAACAGACTTAATACAAAGAAAGGACTGCCAGTCTTATAGTTTTCTATGATATAAACCATTTAGTGTTTCTTTTCTGACTGTTTAAGCATGAATTTGTTGCATTTTGTATTCAAAAAAATGCTTCAATAAAAAGTTCTTGGAAAATAAATAAATACATACATAAACAAATACATAAACAATCAATTAATGAATTGATTAAATATGATTGCAAAAGCAACACATTTAATTTGCATCTGTAATTATTACATTTAACTGGATTTTAAACAAAATTCACACATATTTGTACTGGTAGAAAGACATGCCATTCATAAATTAACCAGTACACATTTGTTTTCATTCTATTTATTTATCTGATTGGAGTAAAAGATAAGCAAATTGAAATATTAATTGGTACTGATAACAAGTATATGGGTTGCATTAGATAATTAGAAATGCATGATATTAAGGAAATAAAACACCTTAAATAGTGAGATACGAGGTCTACTATGTGTGTTCGAGACAAACATCCTAGCTGCCACTCACTCCTTCAGCAAGAGCTCTCACTCCCAGTAACCCGTCTCTCATAAATTAAGTATTGCTACCAGATCCCTGATCCTAATCCTAAAAACTCCTAAACAGTGCTTAACCCTAAAGTCTCCCATCCCTCCCTCCCCTCTCCCATTTACCTGGTCTGCTGCAATCACTTACTTCTGTTCATCTCCTAAGATGTCAGCAGATGGTGCAGTATCTGCATCGCTGAAGTCACTTTTGAGTTTGAGCACAAGCAGCTGGTCAGACAAGGTTACAGCCATTCAGATCTGGTTGTGAGTTATTGAGATTTGAGCAACTGGCTGTAGAACACCCAAAATATCTTCACCAATTATTAACTTCTTAACAGTTAACACTGTTAGTAAATTATATTTCTGTCCATAAAAATATGGACTCTCTAACTGATACTTTGTGTGTGTGTGTGTGTGTGTGTGTGTGTGTGTGTGTGTGTGTGTGTGTGTGTGTGTGTGTGTGTGTGTGTGTGTAAGTCTCCTCAAGTTTCAAAATGGGTGAAGTCTCAACTAGATGTAAAATGGTTGACGTATCATCTGGAGTAAAAAGGAAGAAAAAATTAAATGCTTCAGCACAATAAAATAAAGTTATAACAAGCATTTTTGCATGGAGACCATTCTCACTGCATGCCACTTAATTAAAATACATTAATTTCAGTGTCACAGAGCAATGAAGAAATGACTTCATACACTGCATCACTGCCAGAGCACAAACAGAAACTACACTGGCAATGATTTTCAGTGGCAAAGCGCAATTCCTGAGTTGAACAATGACGACTTAAAATTAATGAGTTGAAACCTCATCCACTTTAAAAGTTGTCTACCAGTAGGGTAATGGTATATGTGAGTTGAGGGGGGAGGCAAAAGAATGAGATATGAGAAATTCAGAAAGTTAGGTAACTATTTGAATTGTAATGATATGCTTTAGTGAATTCCATAATATGGAGACTAAATGGACAAAAAAAAACAGACTTATATATACTAAGGCTGAGATGTGCATTTCTTGGAATATTCCCTTTTCTCTGAGATATGGTGATCTCGGAGTTGGTATATACAAATTCAGGGAATGTGGGTGCAGAAGGGGGTTCCCCCCTGCAAAAAACAATTTTAAAGGAGAAAAGTGATGTCTGATATTCACTCCTCCTGTATTTTCAGTCTTTTTTTTTGGTATGTTAGCATTCATTATGAATGACGACATTTCAATAGGGTGCATAAAAGCTAAGAACTCAAACAATGAAAGAAATGCTTTTAATACCACAGACATTGTGACACAGGCCTATGTACTTAATGATTGTAATATTTTTTGTAAGGAAAAAGTGAAACGACTCTACTGCTGCACCTTTGTTTTGACAAACTGCCAGTCCGATGTCACATGACATGCACAGAGGGGATTTTGACCTATTTATCCATATGTATTTCTGTGCCTTTCACACCCTCAAATAAGGTTCCACTCAGATTAAACATTCTGAAGAAACATACTGTGAAAATAAGTTTTCATTAAGATGCAACTAGCTATACAATGAAAATTTAGCAAAATTCATTTAAAATGGGTGGCGAAAGCCAAACACACTCTTGGCTAGGCTTATAAATGCCCTAGGGCAGATAGCCTAGTACGAACCTATGAACCTAAATAGTGGCATCCTAGTATCTGAAAGGAAATGGACTGAGCTTTCTGTTTTGGCTGAGTAAACATCCATGCACAGTGACATGCTCAGATGTATGTATACATTTCCACATTTATTCACTGTTTATGTACAATCCAATTCACCTTTCTTAACGGAAAGGCTCAGTGTATATACTTCCACAAAGAAAAGGACAAAATGTATAAAGCAAAGACACATATACAATACCAGTATAGAATTATGCAAGAAATGCACAACAGGAATACAGTATAAACTTTTCAACATGGCAGACATGACTGTTGCCGTGTCATGCCATAATCTTATGCTGCTATCCTGCTATGACTGCAATCTTTACACTAATGACTAGCCATTATTAAACATTCTGTCTGTGCATGCATCCACCAACATTTGATAAATTAAAGTCTGACAGTGGGGAAAAAGTGTGCATTCACTATTTGAGTATGGTACATGATTTAATCATATAATCTCGACATAATTGAAACGTCCTTTTCAAACAGTGCCATTATCAGTTGAAATGCCACCCCATAAAGCATCAAAGAGTCAAATGGGCTTCCTCACTTCCTATTACAACTTAAAGATCACCTAAAGGAAACATAAACACATTTGTTTCTAAGACAGTGGCTAACTGGGCAATGAAGTTTAGTCCTGAAAGGATAACTCATTAAATGTAGTTACCTTCCCAACAGTAAAATCCAGCTCAAACACTGCTGTCACTTCATGAATTTTATATTTTCTGAAAATTATACTACTCTGAATTTTATACAATTTTACTGAAAAGCAAAACAAAATCCAACTTTCTACAGATATCGCTAAATAAAATTGTTTACTACTACCATGTGAAAGCTGTTAAACTGC
Organism: Protopterus annectens; assembly: GCF_019279795.1. Classification (NCBI taxonomy): domain Eukaryota; kingdom Metazoa; phylum Chordata; order Ceratodontiformes; family Protopteridae; genus Protopterus; species Protopterus annectens. The sequence goes on from NC_056731.1 coordinate 369,982,638, forward strand.
TAAGTTTTGTTTATTAAGGTGTGAACATTTATACCTCAGTTAACGTATACACCCGTTGTTTTCTCTGTAAATTCATTTCCTGTATATGTATATGGCTGCAGCTGTAACTGCTTTTTGACTCAGGTAAGTGAAAATGGTCCTTGGACTGGTTCACCTAACCAGTTAAATTTTAATAAATAAATAATGCAAGATAATACAATAATAAAAAAATGCTCCACAGTATTTGAGTCTTATAAACAAAAATACACTATGTGATTTGTTACCACCGTAGTATAATCAGATTTGAAAAATAATGATGACCATCTCCATGCAGTGCATTTTATTATATGCTAGTATTATCTATGATGACTTTCTGTCCTGTATTACATAACAGTATTGCCTGGACTGTTAACTTGGTCAGACTGGAACAGAGTTCAAGAAAGCAGTTAAACTAGTGACATGATACGAAATATGTTGTGTAAAGATCATTCTCCTGCGGCATTGTTAAGCATGTTAAATTAATGTCTGCACAGAAATCAGAAAAAAAGATATTTTAGTTTAAGCAATAATGTTCAGAAAGGTGGAAATCCCAAGACTTACCAATGAGGTACATCCCAATCCAGTCCCCTGCATCAACTTCTTCCTTAATGTCCCAATAGATTACCAAATCCTGGGACTGTCCTATGGTGTAATAAGATGTGCTGACCATTAAAGCTGATCGACTGTCTGATGTCACCAGGTCTGTGTCGCTGTTAGATCTTGGAATGCTAAGAGCTTCACGGTGGCCATTTCTGATGTCAACATTCTGGAACTGGTCTGGGTTGTAACTATATCTGATAGGGTCTTTACATCGGCGCCTGTTCTGGGAGTTCCGAGAGGGAGAGGCCATGGCCGCCAGACCAAGAAACCTGTTCTGGTACAGAGTCTGAGGGAGAAAAAAGAGAAGTCTACAGGTCAGAATTCCAGCAAAATCACTGTTTCTTAAGACAATTGCATGATATTTTTTTTTTAATTTAAATAAATACCTGAAAAAACAAACATCTGAAAGAATAACCTAGCTTAAAATATGACTCCAGGCTATCAGAATAATTTCTACAGCACCCAGAAAACAAATGTTGCTTACATGGTAAGGTGCTACCTATTCTAGAAATATTATAAGGCAGTATAGTAAGGCATGCCTTCACTACATCACAGGACCACAGAACGTTTAGGAAATTTGCTTTTGAATTCTCATGCTTGTCTCAATAACTTCAAAAGTCTATGCATCTGTAAGCTAAAAAAAGAACGGGAACTGTCATGAGCACTCCCAGATTCCACAAAAATCAATGCAAACTGGTATAATGTTACTCTAAATTATTGACATATGCACATAAAATGCATTACTTCCTCAAAATGGACAGAAATTCTGATTCAGACACATGGTAAAACTGCAATGAAAAATATCTCATTGTTTCATCAACATTACTATTTGTATCAATATTAATTTTACTCAGTATAATTTGGTACCCTTTTAAGAGCCTTATAGTAACTGCCTGGTGACAGCGAAAAAAAAAACTATAGTCTGGGCAAAGTTGTTAGAGCAGGTAATCTATGCTGCTCTGCCAGGTGTGTGTGTGTGTGTGTGTGTGTGTGTGTGTGTGTGTGTGTGTGTGTGTGTGTGTGTGTGTGTGTGTGTGTGGGAAAGGGCTGGCACAGCTATGCCCCCTTCTGCCCAGACTATAAGGTAGTTATGACTGCCACCAGGCACTCCTGCCAGCTACCTTAAGGATCTTCCAAGGGTACCCAATATACTGAGTTAAATTAATATTAATACAAATGGTAGTTTGACCAAGAGCAAGGCCATTAGGAGTGGCCCACACAGTGTCACCAAATAAATATGCAAATACTCGCCAAACGTAAATATCTTCTACAAAGATCAGCTACAATGAAAGGTTTAAATATATTTAATAATAAATAATAAAAGAACAAGAAAATACAAAGTATATATTCATAGTGACATCAGAGTTCAAAATCACAGGAAATATTTAAAATAACATTGGACAGACTCAGGCACATAAAGAAAAACAATATCTAAACTAAGATTCACTATATTCCTGACTGCATCTAAGAGAATTACTATTCCCAACATACTTAACAGAGCAAGACAGATGATGTGGTGAATGGTCTTTCTTGCTGTCAGGCCCAAGACAGATTACAGACTGCTCAGTCTCACTAAGAGACTTCTCAAAATAATATTGAAAATATTACATCTGGGATAGCTTGCAGAATGACATAACTTCTGGTCATCTGACTTCGAGTTCCCATGCAGACCACCATTGCTGGAAGCTGGCAGGATTTAGCACACACAAGGGCTTTTGCTCAGATCTGTGGCAGGTGCTGGAAGTCGTAAAACAATTTGATTCCTCCATGCTTCCAGAATAGTAATTAGTTCACTCCAAAGACAATACAGAAAGCTTCCCGGTACAGACTTTGTGTCTCTGGCCACAATGAAACCTGTGCGATAGCATCTTTATGGCCTAGCCCATAAAGTGATTTAATTTCAAATATATTTTAAAGTTTGCTGGACTGAAGTTAACTTTCCAGTTTCATCTGTTAAAACCTATATGTTTAAACAGTTACAATACTCCATGTACATTTCTGTTCTGTCCAGTAGGGCACACTGTGGATAGATTTCAAACACAAGCACTTTACAAATACATTTTCAACACAAAAATCTGTATAAATCAGTTTGATATACACATGATATACAGTTCTAATACATTTGTAACACAAGCATCTTATATAAATCAGTTTGATATTCACAAATGACATATAATTATTTACAAAATTCCAGCTAGCTGTGCTGGCAGTACCTCCTATCATCACACATATACACACATGCGCGAGCACACACACACACACACACACACACACACACACACACACACACACACACACACACACACACACACACACACACACACACACACACACACACACACACACACACACACACCCACACACACACACACACAGAAACATTAGTATATACAAGTTTCACAGGTTTTTATTAGTGTATACTGACCCTAAGGCCATCAAGGAACCCAGACTCTTGAGAATTCTGGATCATACATTTATATATCTACCCATTTATCTAAGTTCTTCTTGAAACTTGTGAAGCTGACTTGCATATATTCATTTTGGCTTATTTAAGATTTGGGTTATATGATTCATTATAAACTGTTTTGTTTTCTTAATTCAGTTCTGTGTATTACATACCTAGAATTAGACAGATAACTTAGCCGAACAGCATGTTTTTGGAAGATGAGAGTAAACCACAATACCCACCAAAAAAACATGTACATTTCATACAAACAATGGAACATCAGTGATATGATAGTACTGAGCTGACAGCAATACATACATGATTAGTGAATTTGGCAATATGTAGCCATTATCTGACACAAAGGCAGCATAGTCTGATGGGCATCTGGTAGTACACTATGACAAGGGAGCAACTCAGTGTTTGCTGCAGCAACAAGGTATTCCTTTCTAGGGTCTCCTCGTCTTACCTCATATAGGAAAGGTACTGGAAAAGTTGTCCTGAAGCCTGGCTGTTTCATTATACTCTGGATGGATTCCCATGTTGCACAAGATCAGTCTGCCATTCTCTAATCAGAATAAAAAAACATGTTTTTGCAACACAAAGACATCGGGAGGCATACTCACTGTGCACATTTCATTACAGTTTATCTGGAGTGGGGGCTAGAATCTGGCAGCCACTAGGACCCAGGAGAGGAAAATGAAAATGTAAGAAATAAAATAAAAAAGCCAGTGGTAGCTTATGGTATTGTACTGCTGGGCTACAGCCCACCCAACTTTCTCCAAAAAAGAAAGAAAAAAAGTTTACTTATTAAACTTTACACACTAGTAGCAGTTTGAACTGCTAGCTAGTGTCTAAAGTCGAATGCGATTCTACACAGAAATCAGAGCAGCTCACATGCATACTCGAGTTCTGCTTTAAAGAAAAAAAAAACAAAAAAATTTTCTTTTTTGTCTCCTGAATGTTCTAAAAACAGTACTTATTGGGAAGACGACAGCCATCAATGAAGATGCTCAGATGTTATTGCAGTTTTAACAGCAAGAAATAGGAAGCTGACTAATGGGCTGTGAAGTCAGCAGCCTGTCACATACTTTATGTCCTGTTACTCTTGCATTCTCTTGCCATGCCTTAGGCTTTAGTTGCAAAAGAGAGAGTGTAGAGACAGAGATCAGCTTGGCATGTAAGGTAAGTTTCCTTTTCTTTCCTGACAGGGCCAACCAGATACTTTCTGCATTTTCTTCCTGGCACGGTCAGCCAGATATTAGTGGTCTCTGTGTTTTAGGGGCTGTTGATGACTTTTTTTCCTTTTTTTTTTAATATTATATCCTGGCAGGGTTAATCAGATACAAAGGAGGCAATGTGTTTTGGAGACTGTTAATGATTTTCTTTTTTTAAAATAATACATTGGCAGGGGCAGCCAGATTCTAGTGGTCTGTGTGTCCTGGGGCTGTTGATGACTTTCTTTTTTTTTAATATAATATCCTGGCAGGGTTAACCAGATATAGGGAGGCAATGTGTTTTGGGGATAGTTGATGACTTCCTTTTTTTAATATAATACACTGGAAGGGTCAACCAGATGCTAGTGGTCTGTGTGTTTTGGGGGCTGCTGATGACTTTTTTTTTTAATATCCTGGAGATATTACGTGTGCAGTGTGTTCTGGGGGGGGTTGTGGATTACATGTTTTTTTTTTTTAACCTAATATCTTTCTGCAGGTTTGTCAGGATACATTATGTTGGTTTGTCAATGTTTTGTTGTTGAACCAAACTCTACTTTTGCATGAGTGGAGTGTGTATGGGTAAACTGTGGGTGGGAGGATGGCATAATGGTTAAGGTGTTTACCTTACAGACACAAGATGCAGGGTTTGATTCTCACATGGGGTAATTGGCTAGGCTTGAAATGGCCCACAAGGGCAGTTAGCCTAGTACTAATCTATGAACCTATGAACCTATAAACAGAAGTAAGATCACATGCAAGTTCTTGGCTATGTGATGTGAAAAAAATACAGGAATGTAACAGTGGTCTTTTATTTTCATTATTTTAAACCTTGTAGGCTCAAAGCAGATTCTCTGGGTAGGCAGTTGGAGTGGGGCAATGTCTATGTGCGAATGGAATGACTGGAGTTGTGCCTTGCTTTACAAAAGTAATGTGCATTTGAGTGAAGTAAGATCGACCACAGCCTCTGAACTCTTGTGTATTGTTTATGTGAAAAAAAAATATTTACCTTAATGACAGTGTCGTCTTTTTTGTTTTTGTCGTTTTTATTTTTGTTTTTAACCTCACAAAATCAAATCAAATACTGTGGGTGGGGTAGGCAGTGGAGAGGCTATGTGTGAAAGAAGCAACTGGCCCTAATGTTTACTACTGTTGTAATTCCAGCTTTGCAAAACTGTAATACTTTTCTATCTGTACTTCAAGATGAATGTAAAATAATCAGAAAGTTTATGAGTAATTCTTAATGTATGTTATTTCATATCTGTTCATGTATATACTGAATGTTTGTTTAAAATGTTTGTAATATGTTGGAGCTTTTCTCCCTGGATACATGCTGTTTTTTTTCGAGCAAAGCCGGTTACTGAAACCCAGGTAAACAAAAGTAAAATAAATAAACAGCGATTCAGGTAGTAGCCTGCTATAGGTCCCCAACCGTGTCCAAAGATTCACACTCCACATTCCTAAGCACCCTAGAGAATATTAAGGTTGAACCTAACATTCTCATACTGGGCGACTTCAACTACCCCTCCATTAACTGGGAAAAGTACTCATGTACCAATACACTTGCCCAACGTTTCCTGGAATTCATTAATTCCAATGCCATGGACTAGCTCATTCTTACCCCCACTAGAGGTAGCAACATCCTTGACCTAGTCATTACTAAAATGGGCAACCATTGCTCTAAACCAATAGTCAGCTCCTCCCTGGTTAGATCCAACTACAAACAAGTCACCATGGAAATACACATCCCCCCCAAGGTAACCACCATGAAAAACTTCTCCAAAGCTAACTTTGGGCTCCTAAAAATAGAGTTGGCTAACTTCACGGCACCCATGCAAATGGAAAATAGTTGCATTACCACCGAATCATACACCAATGTACTGTATGAATATGTACACAAATGCATGAATCTCGCCATACCCAATAGAACCAAGACTCTCTCCTCCAAAAAAGGAAGCCAATCCGGTGGTCCCCTGCCATAAACAAACTCTACAACAGAAGGAGAAAACTGATACAGAATAAGGTGAAGTCCCAAGACTGGAAAAACTCCCTTATCAGCCTCAACAAAAAGTTGAGATCCCTCATCAAATCCTCTAAAGCTAGCTATGAAAACAGAATTGCAGCAGATAGTAAAGACAACTACAAGGTCTTCTATAGCTATGTAAAGAATCTCCATGACAATACCCAGATTTGCTCTGAGCTACTGCACAATGGTACCTCCTATACAGAGCCAACATATATTGCCAATATACTGGCCGAAAGATTCAGTGCCAGCTTTACCCCTCTCTCCCCCACCAAAGGACCAATCACAATACCAACAGATTGCCAGGCACTCAGTATTACTGCTGCACAGGTTAAAACAGCACTGTCCAAGGCCAAGAATACAGCTTCTATGGGACCTGATAATATCCCTGACTGTGTTCTATATGAACTACGGAGTGAACTGGCACCTCACCTTTGTGTCCTGTTCAATCACAGCCTCACCTCAGGCTTTGGGTCTACCGAATGGCACACTATTATCAGTGTATAACTATATATCATTATCAGTGTATAACTATAACTATACATTGTTATCAGTGTATAACTATAACTATACATAATTATCAATGTATAACTGTAACTATGCATCATTATCAGTGTATAACTATAACTATACATATTTATCAGTGTATAACTGTAACTATACATCATTATCAGTGTATAACTATAACTATAACTATACATAATTATCAGCGTATAACTATAACTATACATAATTATCAGTGTATAACTGTAACTATACATCATTATCAGTGTATAACTATAACTATACATAATTATCAGTGTATAACTGCAACTATACATCATCATCAGTGTATAACTATAACTATACATCATTATCCCTGTATAACTATAGCTATACATAATTATCAGTGTATAAATGTAAGTATACATCATTATCAGTGTATAACTATAACTACACATAATTATCAGTGTATAACTGTAACTATACATAATACAAAATTATCAGTGTATAACTGTAAGTATACATCATCAGTGTATAACTGTAACTATACATCATTATCAGTGTATAACTATAACTATACATTATTATCAGTGTATAACTGTAACTGCACATAATTATCAGTGTATAACTGTAACTGCACATAATTATCAGTGTATAACTGTAAGTATACATCATTATCAATGTATAACTGTAACTATACATCATTATCAGTGTATAACTGTAACTATACATCATTATCAGTGTATAACTGCAACTATACATCATTATCAGTGTATAACTATAACTATACATTGTTATCAGTGTATAACTATAACTATACATCATTATCAGTGTTTCACCCTAACTATACATAAAGGCTTGGTTGTGTACAACAGATTGCCATTTGGAGTAAGTTCACCACCTTCCTTTAAAAAAAAAATCATTAAAAGATTTCAAAGGGATGGTGTAAGTAGATCATGTATTAGCCACATGGAAGACAGACAATGAGAACCCCAGTAACCTACAGAAAGAATTGCAGACTGTAAAAGCATGCTCTAAAAAATCTAAATATGAATTTGATAAGACAGACACAATGTATCTGAGTCATGTAAGAGAAAAAAAATACTTTATTAAGAAGGCAAACATAATCTGATATATCACAAAAAAGGTTTGAATTGTCAGATGGTTAAGATTGACTACTTGTTTAAGTAATGCATGCCATGTCAATTAGCACAGAAAATGCATTTCTGTTTCTATCCACTGCAATTTCCAACAGAATGTTGGAAAAGGTTGCATGTTGGTTTTATAGGTTCCTTCGTGAATTGTCAGTACGTGATTCTTGTGGATGTATATTAAAAATGGTGTCAAGTATTTTGTATGAAATAAATTGTCACAAGCTGCACTTGCAAAAGTATTTGATACTTCTGGTACCAGAAAACATAGTTACAAATAACAGTAGCCAATTCATGTCAGAAGAGCTTTGTTGTCTCATTAAACAAGATGGGATTATGTGGTCCAGCATCAGGGTATCATGATAAACACTGCTTAGCAAATAATATATTCACACATACAACACCAGAATGAAGAAGCTGCTGTTGTTACTTCTGCTACAATACAGAACTGCACCTTACTGTACTACAAGTCAATCACTTGCAGTTTTATTTCTTAATAGGTATGACAGACTTAGACCTGATCTAATCAGACAAATACTGAATATTACTGTGAGAAATCACTGTGATAAACATGCAAAGAATAAGTCATTCCATGAATCAGAGTTGGTGCTTTTTCATGATATGATTGGAAAGGTCTCAAGTGGACTCAGCTGTAATAATAATGGTACATTTTCATGTGACAGTGGATTCCATGTATAATATCATATGAAATTGGTCCAGTTTCATGTGACAGTGGACTCCAGGTATAACATTGTATGAGATGGGTCCAGTATAGGACATGTTTAGTATCATGTGAAATAAAAGACAATGACATCATTTGTACAAGCTGCAGTGACAGTCTGAGGGCCAGAGTAACTCTGAACACTCACAGTCCTTGAAAAGTGAGTCTAAACGCAGAAAGTATAGGCAGAGACAGTGACAGTCCATTGAGTATTAGGAGTGAACAAAACACTTTCAAGACTCTAAAATGCCAACTTAGGAGTACAGTGTTTCTGAAACACAAGAGTTGGGGCATTTACAGAGGGCTTGAAAAGCACCACCGTGGTTAACTTTTTGATAATGGCATTTCCGCTCTATGCAAACATCTGCAGTACATGTGCACTAGCCTGCATCAATGAATGGACTCTGAAATGTCATTTTAGCCTAGGTTAAAGTTTGATTTTGCCTCATGTCATAGAGGTAGGAGGGTAATGTAGTATACTAAGCCTTTCTATTCAGCACTGTGTCAATACTGGTAAGCAGTACAAGTCATGTGGGCTGCAGCATTAAATGTGACTGCAGCATATTCCGATAATAAGGTGCATCCCAATGGCATGTATATTCTCTTTGTTCCATTGCGATACAGTACAGCATGACATGGTTACCTTTCCTGCTGCTGCACAATCTCACAGACTGCCTTCTCTGCACTGGGATCTTTTATAACTCTTCTATCAACATCAGATATGCTACATATAGCTCATATTTCATATCTAGTTCAGGAATCAGACAAGTTAATACCAATAAACATTGCTATCTTAAATGATAAATGATAGTGCAGAAGCGATTTTTGTTCTCCATAATGTGCTCTGCTTCTTACACAGCTTGTGATAATACAACTTTAAATAGCTTACATTAATCTAGCAGTAGCACAAAATAAAGAATTGCATTAATTTGAAGTTCATTTCATCACAGCAGGTTCACAAAAAAGTTTAGCTGTATACATTACACAGTGAGCATTAAACCCATACTGTTTAGCTGTATACATTACACAGTGAGCATTAAACCCATACTGTTTAGCTGTATACATTACACAGTGAGCATTAAACCCATACTGTTTAGCTGTATACATTACACAGTGAGCATTAAACCCATACTGTTTAGCTGTATACATTACACAGTGAGCATTAAACCCATACTGTTTAGCTGTATACATTACAGAGTGAGCATTAAACCCATACTGTTTAGCTGTATACATTACACAGTGAGCATTAAACCCATACTGTTTAGCTGTATACATTACACAGTGAGCATTAAACCCATACTGTTTAGCTGTATACATTACACAGTGAGCATTAAACCCATACTGTTTAGCTGTATACATTACACAGTGAGCATTAAACCCATACTGTTTAGCTGTATACATTACACAGTGAGCATTAAACCCATACTGTTTAGCTGTATACATTACACAGTGAGCATTAAACCCATACTGTTTAGCTGTATACATTACACAGTGAGCATTAAACCCATACTGTTTAGCTGTATACATTACACAGTGAGCATTAAACCCATACTGTTTAGCTGTATACATTACACAGTGAGCATTAAACCCATACTGTTTAGCTGTATACATTACACAGTGAGCATTAAACCCATACTGTTTAGCTGTATACATTACACAGTGAGCATTAAACCCATACTGTTTAGCTGTATACATTACACAGTGAGCATTAAACCCATACTGTTTAGCTTCTAAATGTTAATGACAGAAAACCCAGCAAAAGGAATTATCCATCATGATGAACTGCTTTTGTAAGGTAATTGACTTCAACAAGGAAATATTCTCAATTGAAGAGGGTTTTAAGAGGGGTGATCTTGCAGAACCACTGTTCAATGATACAAATAAAATTTAAGAAGCAAAAGTCACACTGGCCAGATATAAAGAAAAATAATTTCTTAAGATACTAAATAAGAGCACCATCAGCATGGGAGGGTTAATGGTACAAAGATAATACAATTAGCAGCACTTTATACAAAAGGAAAAAGTGAATACATGGCAATTCATTTCTAGGACAAAAAAGCAAAGTGTACAAAACTTCCACAGCAGGTCAGCCCAGAGGTGCAACCAAGAAGACACAGGAGAGTATTTCGCTAGTTTATTAAAGCACCAAAAGGATTGAGCGCATTCGTTAAAAAACTTCTTCGGAATCCGAAACTCAAAAAACTGAAAAAAAAGTAAGCAAATGTGATTGTAACATATACACTAAAACACTTACCATTCTTGATGTTTTTGCAGGGGGGCAAGCCTCCCTCCACCCCCCACACCCCTTGCAGATTTTATATACCAACTCAGAGATCACACTACATTGTGGAAAAGGTAAGATACAGAACAGGTACCATACTGCCTTGTTCAGTGCTCCAAGGTTCAGCAGTTTGTAGTTTTATGGAAATGTTGTTTCGGCAGTGTGGACTCATTCTTTTGAGTTTTGGTGAACTGTAAATTCAGTCTACAGAAGTAGACCCATACACATATATATATATATATATATAGAGAGAGAGAGAGAGAGAGCTATAGATACATATATATATATATATATATATATATATATATTTACACAAAGAGAGAGAGAGAGCTATAGATACATAGATATATATATATATATATATATATATATATATATATATATATATACATGGATCACAGTCTTATTGCCGAAAGTACAGTTCTCCGAACCACACTTTACCAAGACCATAACTCCAAATTTACACTTCTCCGAAATAGCACTTTGCCGAAATGGAAAATAGTTAAAAACCACATTAACTAATTTTCTCTAATTTTTGCAGGGGGGCAAGCCCCCCTGCACTCCACAGCTCCTGCTAATTTTATATATATATATATATATATATATATATATACTAACTCCGAGATCGCACTAAAGTGACAACGGTATATATGTTCATACATACTGCAGCGCGATCGCAAAGTGCTGTTTCGGAGAAGTGCAAATTTGGAGTTATGGTCTAGACAAAATGTAGTTTGGAGAACTGTACTTTCGGCAATGTGAATGGGAACCTATATATATATATATATATATATATATATATATATATATATATTACTTAATAAGAATCTCAACCCATAAGAAATACTGTCACAAAAACAGTAAAATAAATAAATAAATAAATAAATTAGGTATGTAAAGCTCTAGATAGGGTTTTTGCTCTGAAGTTGTATAACACATCTTCTGTCTTTTTAATCCCTAAAATAACAAATTGTATAAATCAGGAAAATGGGACAACACATTACATATTGCCAAAACGTATATGCTGCAAAACACAGAAATATGTCATTGGGAGAGTAACTACAAAATGCTTTCTCACTGTCCATTCTGTTATTCTGTTGCACATATGATTATCTGTTTGCCCCACTTACGTAACAACTTCATATTAGTGACCAGGAATTATAAAGACTCCAACATGTTCTGGTGTATGTTATACTTCAAGGAACATGACCACTATTAATTTCTCCATGTAGCAAAGGATTCATCCTGGCAGTAGGCACAGGGGCTAAAGGCTGTGAGCTGTGGCTTCTGTGGTAAAAGGTTTGGTTCTCTCAACCCTAATTTGACTACTGTGTGACCCTGAGCATGTCACTTAACCATGCCCCCCCCCAAGGGATTGTACATCCAGTAAGCATAAGTGGTTAATAAAGATGTATTATTATTCGTGTCCCTGCCTACTATTACAGATGACCTGATGAAGTACAGCACAGTATATGGTTTCTGCCCACTGTCCTCAGCTTATGCAAACATCTGCCTCTACAATAAGGCTATAAATTATTAACGATAACACTTCAAGCCCACAAATTCAGTATCCAATAAAAAGTTCTCAGTAGGTAATACAGGTACACCTTAAAAGTTTACTGGAGCACTTCTAGACACAAAACATCAGAGAGCAAAGCTCCACTGGACAAGATATGCATGCATCACCTCACCAGCAAATCATAGAGGTTCTATAAAATCAGAAGCTGCCAACAAAAATAACTCTTTGTCTTCTGGGTTCCATGGCAGCTTCCATCACATTAGTTCCCCTAGCCAGATTCTGTATATGGGTGCATTCAGTGGACTCCGGAGATTCAATAGTCAAACATCCCATGCCTTTTCAAGTGTCCATAACAAAGATTTGCAGAACACACATACATACATTCGTGGCTGGAATATCCTCATCTACTATAAAACTTAGCCTTCGTCCTCCCCTTTACCTAAGCCTTGGTGACCGCGGGCACTTCCCACCTGGTATGGGGGGACATTACCTGGGAAAGACAGTCCAAGGGATGTAGTCCCAAACAGAGGTCAATCTACACATCAGTGTATTAGAGACAGAGCAGTTCTCTTACCATTGCAGGACTTTCAGGGCTCTCTGCTCTTGGGTGTGATATCTATCCAGACAGACAGCATGGCAAGTGGTTGGTACATCAACAAACAGGGAGGAACCAGACTTACCTGTTAGGTTGACTGGCCGCAAGAGTGTGGAAAGAGGCAATATTTTCTCACTGCTTTTTAATAGCAATGGCCATTCCAGGGAAATCCAATGCTATTGTGGACAGGTTTAACAGGTTCCTGCTACTGCCTCGTGAGTGGTCCCTCAACCCAGTAGTCATGGAGAACATTTTCAGATGTTGGGGCTGACCTTGCTGCAATATCTTCACCTCTCCCCATAACAACAAATGCAGCAAGTTCTTTGCTCTAATTCCTCAAGAGAATGGGTCACTGAGGGACACTAACACTTGGCACCCCGGACTCCTTTATGCTTTTCCTCCCACTCCATTGATTCTAAAATTTCTACAGAAGACACTGGCAAAGAAGGTCACACATCCTCATAACCTTTTACTGGCCTCAACATGTGTGGTTTCTCTTCTTCTGGCCTCATCTACTTCACACTCCCTGGTATCAAGTTGATTCTATGGTTTCTCCATTTCCAGTGATAGCAGGAACTGACACTAAAACCACTCATATTTATTAACACACATTAAGCACAAACCTACCTAACCTCTATTAGTAGTATTTTGCATTTAAAGGCAGCATTTTTCATGTGACATAGCTGGTTATTTATAATGATTTATACATTAATTGCACTCTCCATATAGTTACTGTTTTTGTTGGTTTTACCAAGTGTCAGCTTTCAGGTGCTTGCTATTTTTGTAACATGAATTTTATGTAGTGTTTGGTTGTGTAGGTTAGAAAATATTTATAGTTTGTTTTAGAAAATGAAATTGGCTTTTTATATTGTGTCTACCTTTATGGGGTATGACATTTTATTCACTGGCCTTTTAAATTTATGCATATGTGGTGTTTCAAGGGTTAGTTTTTTATGTATTTAATCAATTAACAATCATATGATGCTGTTGTGATTTATAAATCTGAGAATTTCACTGCTGAATTTGTTCTGATGAACTCCAGAGACTAGGACGACAGTACTTAATGTGTGTTAATAAATACGAGCAGTTTTACTGCCCATTTCTGGTTGTGTGTGTTATTAGTTTTATTTGTGGTTTTGGTTTGTTTCCAATTCCAATGATAGTTCATAATTCAAGGTTTTCATCCAGTTGTCCACATATTAAGCTCTTCTCAGAAACCTCCTACACATAAGGTCTACAAAAGAAAATGGAAAAGGTTTTCTGTTTGGCTGGTTAAAATAATATTGAGCCCTTCTCTGCTCCTCTTCCAGCAATTTTGGCCTTTCTTGCCCAGCTTTTTCAAAATGGAGCTAGCTACTCCACCATTAAGGTTCAGTAAGCTACTATATCTTCTTTTCACATTAGTGAAAACCACACACCCATATCATCTCTTAGATTATACAAGATTTTCCTCTTACGCCCACCCCTTAGAGATCCAGATCCTCCTTGGGATATCACTATTTTACCTCAAGCATTTAGTGGTCCTCATTTGAACCTGCTACTAGAGACAATCTAATTTTTTTTATCATGGACAACCTTATTTTTGGTTGCTATCATTTCTGCTATTAGAATTTATGAGCTCCATGCCTTGTCTTCAAAACTTGTTTACCTGATCTTTCACAAAGATAGAGTTGCCTGGAAATCAACACCTCTTTTCTTCCTAAAGAAGCTTCTGAATCGTCTCTCAACCAGTCCATTAGTCTTCCAGTGTTCTTTCCAAGTTTTTCAAAAAAGGGTAAATATACATTATATTGGCTAGATGTTCACCACCAGTTAGATGTTTACTTATATCGGACAAAACCATTCAGAAAATCTGATATATTACTTTTATCTTTTTCAAATAAGTTGGAAAAATGGGTAAGCAAAGTCATTCTTTCATTTTGCCTATCTCAGTGCATATCTTACATCTGTTGAGAAAGAGGTTTGTCACTACCTACATTTCCAAAACCTCATTCCACTAAATCTGTCGCTTTGTCTACAGCCTTGTTTTCTAGAGTGCCACTTCATGACATCTGTGGTGTGGCTACCAGGTCCAAGGTCCATGCTTTCATTCCACATAACAAATTGGACATACAATCCAATCAAGAGCCCTTTTTGGTTTGGATCTGCATTGGAATATCCTTCCATAAGACCTACCAAATGTTACAGTAGCTGAGGAACAGACAGAAAAAACATCAGATATCACCATAATGATACATCTGTATTGTCTGTTACCATCCTTCCTCAACTACCCACCCTCCATCCCCTTTCATTTTTTTTTTTTATAGTTTCTCACACTGTAGCACCTGGATTACCTTCAATGACCTAGCTTTGGCTCCTTGAGGTTATCTATTAACCTGTTATGCTTAACTGCTACATTTTCTTATTGCCTTTTATATTCTTGTCTTTCTTCTTGGGATCTGAGGTAGCTGATTCTGTACATAGAGGTTATGGGTAGGGGGAGGAGTATGAGCACTGGATTCAAAGCATATTATATGTGTCTGAAGTCAGATCTCGGGTCAGATCTGAAACCCCATACATTGAGGAAGGATGGAACAGACAATACAGATCTATCATTATGGTGATACATAACTTTCATTTATGGGGTGTGGGTTCTAGCATAATGTTTTGTGAATGTCCCTTGTTCCTTTGCCATTGTCTGTATTTTCTTACAGTTTTCCTTTATTTCCTCAGTAGGATCTTCAGAAATGAGGCATAATACTGACTACCAGCAAAATGTTTAAGATATATATTTGCTTAAAAGAATAACCTTTAAACTTCACTTTCGGTTAATTCATGACATGGTCATATAGCACTGCCGCACTGTTAACACCTTGTGGTTTGGGGTAAGCAGTAATGCAACCCTCAGCAATACCAGGTGGGAGTGGGAACAGTGACCCTCTCACTTTGCTGTAGTGTCACTGGATGCACGACAGGGAGGGTTTAAGGAGAATCTCCAGCTTCTGGTTAGTTATGAAGCATTTCCCGATCTTTTCTTAGAAGAAAGGGTCATAAAAGGACTCCAGAATGCTAAATATTACCCTATAAAGATTTTCTCTTGAAGACTTAGTGGAATGATGAAGGAAGACCTTGTAATACCATTAGCTAACCCATTTAACTAATAGTGATAAGGAAGCTTCCAGCACCTGGAAATACAAGAAATGTGACTCCCTTTCATAAAACTCAGAGAAGAACAGAAGATGAAAACCAATGACTTAACAGATTGGTCTTAGTTGGAAGAAAAATCATGTTGCCAGTGATAAAAGAAAATTATGCTAAAATATTTAGAAGCTTGTGAGACAACTGACATATAGCAGTAGTCATCCCCAGCAGAAAGGTCATGCTTAACAAAAATAAGAGTGCAATGGGTGGCTCATTTACAGCTGGCATTCCTGCAAACTGCTCATCAAAACCCCGAGGAAGACCAAAAAATATTAAATACATACCCCTGATTCACCTTTTTTTTTTTGTTGCTATTTTCATAGTGTTGAACTATATATCTCACTGTGCATGCAAAACATCCACAAATGACTCTGACGTTTTCTCCAGTTCAGCATCTTCAAACTAGCCAAGGTCAGCCCTTTTGTTGCTGGAAAAATCTTTAATCACAGCCCTAGTTCACACCAGTTGTACTACACATTAGAAGAAAACTCCTTTACAGAGACTTAGAGTACAACAACGCATTATGATAAACTTATTGAAGGCACCCCTGAACAATGGAAATTCCTGTATTTTAAAGGTCTCAAAATGTATATTTTGCACCTTATGCTCTTTAAGAAACTAGGGGATTATGTACAGCTCTATAATTACAACCAGCTTATGTGCTCCAGACACGGATGCCATTTTGATTGGATAGACCTAATCATATGTCTTCATAGTGCTTTGCGCATTATCTGTTCTTTGTACTACTAGTTACAGAAGACAATTGTAGGAATACACCATCTTTTACAGCTTTGAAACCTGTAAATCACGTGTGTATGTGTGTGCACTTGTGCAAGTGTGTGTGCATGTATTTGTGTGCACATGAGCATGCATATGTGTGTGTGTGTGTGTGTGTGTGTGTGCACGCGCTTGTGCACGTATTTGTGTGCACATGAGCATGCATGTGTGTGTGTGTGTGTGTGTGTGTGTGTGTGTGTGTGTGTGTGTGTGTGTGTGTGTGTGTGCATGTGTGATAGTGGATTATATAACAGCTTTTAAATTTGTCTAAAGACTTTTTTGTGGTAGCTAGTGTTATGCTCTAGTATGAGACTGCAGATTAGCAGTTGTCTTTTCCCTGATCTGGTACATAATTGTAGATCTCCATGCACTACAATGTCCCTAGAGCTGCATCTCAGCAGCAAAGATATCTCAACTTAATCTTGAGGGAATGTATGTAAAACAAATACATTATTTTTTTCCATTTGCTGTACACCATCAGAGTTGTCACAAAGTCATGTTTCCCTAGGTTATATAACAAAATATTATGTGAAATTACTAAACTTCTGTTTTATCTAAACATTTGAGATATTTGTACTTTATAAATGTTGCCCCCTCTGACAACACAGTGTCTGGAGAATTTTAAAACATTTTCACTGTGGCTTCAATATTCAGGAAATCTAAATATAAAACTAGCAGAAGTTACATCTAGAAATGCCTAATTGTATTCATTTAAGGTGCATGACTGAAGACATTAACATCATTAGTGATCCAAGAGTGCATTTGTACTTTATAAAACATGTGGAAAAGTCAAAGGTGTTAGTGTTGTACCAAAGTAGCACACAATGACATAGGAATGTGACATTAAAAATACTTGGTTTAACCATTTATTTTTATTTTTTATTTATTTAACATTTGTTGACCGGGAAAGACTGACTAGGTTCCACAGAGCCTGCTTTCAGCGGAGGCCCGGGGAGAAATGCTCCAGATGCATGTCTTTGGAATGTGGGAGGGAACCCACGCGAACACAGGGAGAACATGCAAACTCCACACAGAAGGCACCCCAGCCGAGAATCGAACCGGAGAACTTCTTGCTGTGAGGCGACAATGTTAACCGCTGCACCACTGCGCCGCCCAAACTATGTTAACCATAAACATCTATTCTCTGAAAAGTTTAAATAAGTATATTTTACAGTGTGAGTATATAATTCATTTGACATTTTAACTCTGCTGGGTGGACTACCTTAAATTGGATTTTACATCAGTAAACTGTTTCAAATGATTTTGGTGGAATTCACTGCTTTTTGAATCTCACCTTGTTACGTTCCTCGGTGTGTACTAGGATAGCTGCCTTTGCAGGCCATTTTAAGCCTAGCCAGTTTCCCTTCTGATGTCCGAATTAACCCATCCCATTTGGTGCCATACTGGCTGAACCCATCTTATAGTTGATAAAGGTTGATAGTTAAGCAGTAGGCATGTACCCATGTTGGTCATTTTAAGCCTGTAAAAACAAATTGCTATGCAGATTCTGGGGAATGAACCCAAGACCTCATACATAAAAAGCATGGTGAGGCACATAATCACAGCCATATGCTTTGTCACTATAAAACCACCTCTCTAGCCTCTAGGACAGAGGCATAGCAATGAGAATACATTGGCTTGCTATGTTGATTATATCAGAAGTCTTGACAAGGTTCATGTTAAAAAGATAGGATTGGTAATAGTAAATCTAAGACAGATCCATGGAGTTAAAGTCATAGTGCCTCATTTCTGTTTCAGGAGAGTTTGTAGAAATTAGATAATAAAGGGTAATTTATATTCAGAAGTGCACATACTGGTTGGGGTGCCCATCATAAATCAAGCATGTACCAATAGAAAGACTTCGGGCTGCTGAAGCATTGTTGAATAGCTGCAGCTATCTACTGGAATATGTTACGTAACTCCATACTCTGTACTTAACAAAGGTATGACATTCATACCAGCTACTAATGGTAATCTAAGTGGCATGTTAAAAGATTTAAGGATGTTAACAAGCTCTTTGAGTTTGAAGTTATTTCTTAACAAAATATCTGAAGAAAGAACTTGTGAGAGATCTAGTACTTTTATTCTGAACAGCAATCTTTAATTGAATGCCTTTTAGAAGGCCTGTGAAATACACATACGCAACCTCTTTATGAGAAGATGGTAATAAAATATGCAGATAAAGGGGAGGGGTGGTAGTTATGAACTGGGGTTTCTATGCTGTTAGTCTTCATCTGTTGTTGAATGACACATATACATATTTGGAAGTGAATAGAAAGTAAGTGATTACAATTACTAATGTACTGAATATAGAAATATACACAATACATGTAAAAGGTTGTATATCTATCGATGAATTGAAGTATTTCCACATACCCTTTCCAATAATACTTATGTATTATGGTTTGGCTAAAATCCACAAAAAATTGAAAAACCTCCAATGAGACATATTGTTTCAGCCAGAAGATGGGAATAGAGAGCAAACTGAAGGGTGTACTACATATGTCTCAGAGCTACATAAAAAATAGCTCAGATTTTTTGACATAATTATTTAGCTGGTCAGAAAAATCAGAATTTTGCTGATTATATAATGGTAACTCTGGCTATAGATTCCCTGTTCACCTGTATATCTGATGAGTTTGGTACTGATTTTGTAATTGTGTTTTGAAGCAAATACACTACTCTGAGTAATTTGAAAAATAATACTATATGTACCATTCTTGACAGAATTTTAAGAACAATGTTTTTATGCTTACAGAAGAAGGATTTGGCAATGAGTACCCTGGCGGCCAATACATATGCAAATACTGTGCTGGCTTCATGGGAAAAATTTAGCTCCTCAGATAACAATGCATACTGAGCTAATATTGTATTCTATATGAGGTTTGTGGATGATATTTTTATGCTTTGGAATGGAAATCAGGAAGAAAAAGATTGTTTTAGACATATTACATCTTCCATAGACTTTTTAAGATTTAAGTTTCTTTTCACTTGATGAAATAAGTTTTTTAGACATCAAATAGCTAAAACAACTTGATGGGAATTTAAGAACATTTCTATATAAAAAGGAGGCAAAATGATTATGCCTTTTCATAGGATGAGCATGCATCCATTATTTATGTTTTCTAATATTCCCAGGAATCAAATTATGTGGGTGGCTAAAATTAATACAGATGATGGTGTAATGAATGAACACTCAATGGAAATGATATTAGATTTTAAAGTTATGAGCTACAAACATGAAGATCTAAACAGACAGTATATAATCAGGTGTTGCAAGAACAGCGAAATAAAGTTAGACTTGCGTATTCTGACAACATTGATACAGGTGAACAACAAATTGTTAATAGAGATACAAACTTACATATAATAGGCACACAAAAGGAATAAAGGACATTATAAGAAAGTATTGGTACACACTGGAAGGCGCTGAGATCTTGAAAAAGAACAGTGCTATAGATTTTGTACCACACTTTGGCTATAGAAAGCAGCCAACTTAAAGCAAAATATGTTATAAAGAGCAACAAGTTTGCTGCTCATTGGGTTTGAAAACTTAATAAGTAAAAGTGACACCACCTTGTGATAATTGTTTATTATTTTGTAAATTTATAGGAAAAAGACCGAATAATATTTTTGTACACCCAACTAAAAATAAAATATTCCCTAAATGTGTTTACTACCTACAACACAAAAATGTTGTTTACCTTGCATCTTATAATGTCTATATGTCATTTTATGTAGAAAAAACAGAAGTTTAAAGAAAGAATATATAGTCACTTATCAGAAATAAGGAGGAAAGTACAAATTAATGTCTTATGTAAGCATGTAGAAATGAAAGGAGACGGATATTGTTTTAACTTCATAGTTTTGCAAGTGATAACTATACTAGATGTGGAGATGTTGTAACAAAAACAGAAAATATGGAAGAAAATTGGATTAATAAACTGCATGCAGACATGTATCCTGGTTTAAATGAAGCTGTTAGTATAAAACCAGTCTTGAAGATGTTGCAGCAGACATGTTAAATAATGGGTGTGTGTTTTTAAACTGTTTTTAAATGTGATCATGTGATTAATCATTTCATTTTAAAAACCTGGTGTTTGCATTATTCCTTTGAATCTGACCTGAGGAAGCATTATTGTAAAAGCATGAAGCTAGTCAATGTATTAAAGTTCTTATCTGTGCTTTATCTTGAGATGGTTTTGATGTTTTTCAACATAACTCAATTCCTAACATATTTTATGAGGGGCAAGGCAAAATGTAAGAAAAATTAGGGATGCTCTACAAAAATCTTTACACTTGCGAAGTATGTTTACCAGTCGTATGATCGATTGTAGTGCTGGAAAGTACACCTCTGATCTGTTCACAGTTCTGCAGAACATCCATAATGTTCCTTATATTTTGACCCTGCCCCTTGTAAAATTGTTCATTTTCTGGTAAACTACTGAAGATTTCTGTAATTAGTAATCTCACCCCTTAGAGTAGTGGTCTCAAACTGATGGCCTTGGACCTCAAGCAGCCTTTAAACCAGAATAACTACACATGAGAGAAATAACTGAACTACTTTTCTAGCTACACTGCTTGCTTTTCTTTTTTGTCTTGGAGACTGTGGCCCTTGCCAGAGATTACCAACCGTCATACAGCACTAGTGGTCATTTGAGGTTGTGACCCCTGCCTTAGGGCAAACAAGTCAAATAATTAACTTTTAAACTAGGAAGAAAATCACTGTCTGCATACATGTACAGTGATGTCAATGCAGTTAATACATGTACACATACACACACACACATATATACACATTAACATGCACAGGCACAAAATTACTCTGACACACAAATGACACACACACACACACACACACACACACACACACACACACACACACACACATGCACACATGCACATTAACGTGCACAACATTAACAAGACTTTCTCCCTATACTTACTGTTTACACCAGCTCACTGTCTGCATACATGTACAGTGATGTCAATGCAGTTAATGCATACGGACACACACACATACACACACACACACACACACACACACACACACACACACACGCACACGCACACACGCACACGCACACGCACACACATTAACATGCAAAGGCACACAAATACACAGACACAAATACACACACACACACACACACACACACACACACACACACACACACACACACACACACACACACACACACACACTGTGGATGATTTGCCATCATTCACTGCTAATTATCCCTCTGGGGTAGAAATTTTACCAAAACTTGGAACTATTAGTCAAACAGAAAGCAAACAAAAGTTGTATGCTTACCGTAATGATCTTCCTCAACCTGTAGGAATAATGCCAGCAAGACTTAGACAGCCTAACATCTAAAACTATCCTAATCCACCCAGCCCCTCCCCTTTGCTCATAATACTTTGCACAAAAGGACTCCCCTCTAGTTTTCTGCTAGCCAATGCTATGGCAGATCATGTGATGAGGAAAATCAAAAAGGCTGTCTGAAAAAAAAATTCCAAGCCCAAGCAAACATTTAGAGGGAAGAGGGGAATGGGTCATGAAGAAAAGCTCGACCTGGTTCTACACATCAATCATTATGGTAAGTACATACCTTTCATATGTGATAGGACTGATCCATCTAACCTTGGCTGTAGGATAGTGTCCCAAATTTCCAATAGATCCTTATAAAAAATGTCCTTTATCTCCAAAAAAAAAATTAAAACATAAGATCTCCTGGTTTAACAATATCTTACTAAGGATGTAAAAAAAAAAAAAAAACACAAAAACAAAGCAAGCTGTTTGTGGTTTTTTGGGTGTTACTAAAGATTTTAGCAAAAGCATGTAGACTTTTCCATGTAAGATGTTCTTTGTAGTTGACATCAAATCCACTTTACACAATCATCCAGACAGTGGAGTGTTGTCTAAGCAACAGGTCAAATAGTATCTCAAGGCTGGCATGAGGTATCTAATGGGAAATAACCTCAGTACTGGGTTACCTGTGGGAGTGAAAAAACAGACTAACTATATGTGCTGCCATGTTTATATTACTTGATCGAACAGTGAAATGTTTGAACATGTAATAATCGACCCCTAAATATCAAAACGCCGTAATGTCGAATAACAAAAGAAAAACAAACAAAAAAAAACCCACCTAAACAAACTATTAAAACATTCTAAGCAGGTGGACAAACCCCCCTACACCCCCAACGTGCGGCGCTTCACCCCCCCACACCCCCTGCTACTTAAATATACCAACACTGAGATCGCACTACAGTGCAGACAATGAAAAGCGTCCATGTCCGCACTGTATGGAGATCTCCATTGTATCACATACAAAAGAAAAAGCTTATGAAAGTAAATACTAAACAGGCTTCAGGTGGTACTTCAAATCCAGTAGTCTAACAGGAACACAGCGAGCATGGGGTCTCACAGCCTAGTTGTGAAAACATATTTATAAAATAGGGTTGCCAAGTATCCTGGATTGCCTGGGAGTCTCCCATATTTTAAGATTTCCTGTCTCCTGGAAGTAATTCAAAAAACTCTGAAATGTCCAGGAATAATGACATTACACTCTTGCTTAACTGGAACTCAAGCAACCGGCATTCACTCAGACATGATCGCTTTCACTCTCTCCTGGTCTCTCTCTCTCATACACACACATACACACACATACACACATACACACATACACACACACACACACACACACACACACACACACACACACACACACACACACACAATATATTTTCTGACTAGGGTTGCCACCTCTCTGTTTTTTTTCTCTGGAATATCCAGAAATCAAACTGATTCGCCAGTAGTCAAGAAAACACAGTACAAACTCCAGTATTCTGTTCCAAAATGGAAATAGATTTCTGGAGTTTGTTACATCGGCTAAGTTACTATGTTTTTTTTTAAATCAGATAAAAACAAGCATCAGGAACGGAAAAAGTGGGCATTCCCTGTCAACTGATGTCATAGTGACTTCACAAAATAGGTGGGACCTGGACGGGAGAGGGGTTGGAAATGGGCAGAGTTACAGGTAATGCAGGGGACGTGGCCTTACTCCAGATTTAGCCACAATGAAAGGTGGCAACCCTATTATAAAATATGGGGTCTCACAGCCTAGTTGTGAAAATGTATTTATAAAATATAACAGTTAAATAGACTTAATGTAAAATTGCCAAATCCTGCAGACTGACAGGGACAGAGTCAATCTGGAGACAAATAACCCAATCTTTTAAGAGAAAAAGAAGTGAGAAGCAGGAAATCTCATCAATGGGGGAAAACAATGCAGCCATAATGTAAATGAATAACATCACAGAGCAACTCAGAACTCCCTTTTGATAAGCAACCCGAAGTGAAGATAAATAAGGTAATGGATAGGGGACATGGACAGTATAGGGGACCCTGTAAAGGAAGGGAAAAGGAATACTGAGGATGAGCATATATCTGAATCTGACAACATGCTACAAAAGCTATTTTTTTGTTACTGAACTATAGCAATAAGTAAGACATTAAAGAAATGTCACTTGGTGGCTATGAACTACAGTACAGAACAGGCTCAAAAATGAGTAGTACATGAACCTACCTGCACAAGAAATGGCAACCATCATGTGCAGAACATAGGCTTTCAAAGGGCTCAAGGATGATATGCTAGCCAATGAAAATATAAAGATGAAGAAAGAATAGCACAACTCACTGAGAAAACTATTATGGTGAGAAGCAAGGGCTCAAGGGGCATGGGAAAGAATGACTTCATCAGATGCAATACTGCAGCTGACTAGACAAGGCCAAACGTATGACAGAAGTCACTTAGTAGAGACTTCAGATGCAAAACAGCTGAACCTTAAAGGCAAAAGAAATGGAATGTCCTCATACAGGATCAAACTAGAATAGACAGACTGTCAAGAAAGAGATATATCAGAGATAAAAAACATCCAAAAATAATAAAGAGAAAAGGAAACTTAGGATCTGCATTTGGGCTGCCACAATGAAAAGGTTTCTGGCAGAGAACCTCTTTATTACATTTTCCAGCATATTTTATAAGGGAAAAAGGGAAAATTGAAAACAATTATAAGAAAAGATTATATCACGACAGGAGGATAGGAAGGAAAGAATTGCTTCACAGAGGATCATGCTACACTGCACTTATCAAAGGGCTGTTGAAACCTCAAGTACATGAACCTGGGATGTTCTGTTTAAAAGAAAGGATATTTATAAGGTGGCACTAGGAATACAGCTTACATGCAAAAATCACAACATGCAGAATGGACTGTAAGAATACACACAGAATCACACCCGAAAAGAGAATAGTTCTTTGTAAAAGGGGGAGCCCATGATGGTTTAGTTACAGATGGAATCTAATTTTGAGTACAATTTAAGCGATGTTGTTGGCAAGTCTAAATACGATGATTGGGAATGTACCTAGAATGCATAGTTCAACCATAAATTGCACCAGGGTACTCCAAATGAATAGATAAATTATGAAATGCCCTGGTTTGGTAAATCACCCTGAAACCTGAACAAAATGCACATATCCAGGGTCCTTTTCTTGCCCTGCAGGAGTAAAGTCCTCTCTTCAAAGAGTGTGAGCTTGAAAACCATACTGAACCTATGAGCAACTGTGTCTTTTATATACACATGCAAAAGCAAATGTAACAAGGTAAGCAGGAGGACAAACGTCAAGTTGGTAGTATATATCAAGTGAGGGGTATAAAATCTGGTTATCTTACACCTAAGCTAGTAGTGATGTTTGCCAAAGATACCAGACGGAAAACCTCTATGGTGAACACATATCCCTATAAGCCAATGGATGACGCCTTTGACAATCTAACTTGCCCAGTGGAGGGACAGGATTAAGAGTAAAGAGACATATGTATATTCATGCAAAGAAGCCTGCTGAACAATATGGGTTATCTGGGAACTTGACTCCTACATAATCAAGTGGTCTGCAGGTGGTTTGTAAAAGTTCACTCTTAGGGAGAAGGTATAAGGAAGTACAAGAGAATGCCAGCCGCCACATATTTAACAAGGGATGCTGACTACAGTCAATACACATATCTGCTAGTGTCTTCATAATTAGTGAATGTTGGTTGTTTGAAGGTAATCCCTTAGTAAGTGCATCTGAGGACAATAACTCTCTTTCTGAAGTGTGTACATCCTGCCCAAGGTAATAAATTCAAAGCTATAAAAGGAATGATGTGTGTCACTTTCATCTTGGTACACGAATAAACAAATCTTCGTGGGTTCTGTTTAAGCAGCTTTATTACATACAAACATATTACTACTGCTGACTATTGACTCTAACGTAAGTAACTTATATACAATTAATGACTACGATCATGCATGCTTGCTCTTTAACTGCTTCTACCAAAAAGCACTGAGGTTGTGCATGTGTGCGGTTATATATGTGCGCGTACAGCCTTGCATGCTTCTTAAAGAAATAGCACACACTTTACACTCTGATCTACATCCTCCTTCCTTGAGAAATAGACCATACAATTGTTATGAGACTGTTTTAGCATACAGAAATCACAGGTAATCCACAGACATGGCTTATACAATATGAAACATATTGGTATGCACAATCAAGTCCACATTGCTGCATATTTCACACATAGTTTAGATATTCATCCATATCGTGTTTCATAAAATTGAGAATTTGATTTAGCAACTGGGACAGTTTCTGCAAAATGGTTGACCTCTGGAATGTTCAAATTGCTTTCTGGAACAGAATTAGACTTTTGAACACATTCTGTTCTTTAAACAGTATCTGACTTAGTCTTTGCTTGAGAATTTACATCACAGATACAATGCTGTGATTGCAATGATGGTAATGGTTCTGGTATAGGAAGAAGATGTTTGCGATTCATCCTATATTCCATTCCTTCAGAATTTACCAAGTAAGATCTCAGCACAAATGCCTATAATCTGTCCTATTTGATCAAAACATTTGGTTGTCTGAATTTGTACCATCTCTTCTTCCCTCAGCAGACAAAGTAGTTTGCTTGAATGGTCATAACTAAATTTCTGGATATTATGCTTCTTAAACAATTGAGCCTTGATAGTTTTAGTGTTCTTTGACTTAGGCTGTAACAAACTGGATGAAATAGGTAGCATAGTTCTAGTGTGTCTGGAAAGTAACCTTTGAGCAGGTGAGCCATGAGGTATATTTCTGAGATTAAGCAAATTCAAGAATTTATCTGTATTGTCACACTTTAACCTTTCAAGTAATTGCTTTGCACTCTGTACTGTTCTTTCCACTAGACCATTGGATTGATGATATTCAGGACTACTAGTGACATGTAAAAAGTCCCACTCTCTTGCAAATTTCTGAAACAGTTGGCAAGTAAATTAAGTACCATTGTCAGAAAAAAGTTTGGGTGGACTACCATGAACTGAGAAATGACGTTTCAACTTAGTAATAACAGCTGTTGAGGTTAGGTTTGGTAGCAGATCAATTTCGAACCAATTTGAATAAGAGTCTACCAAAACTAAGTAGTGTTGATTGTTCCACTCAAAGATATCTGTTGCTACAGTAGACCAAGGTAGTTCAGGAATTGGAGTTAGCTGAAGTGGTTCTCTTTGCAAATGCGATCTGGTACTATTGCCTATTGAACAAGCAGAAAGAATTTTATCAATGTCTTTTGATAATGAAGGCCAAAATACTAATTCTCATGCTGTTCTCTTAGTAGATGTAGTTCCTGGGTGACCATGATGTAAAATCTGGATGTATTCTTGTTGTAAGGAAATAGGAACAATAATTTTAGGACCTTTGAATATAATGACCTCTTCCATCAACAATTCATCTCTGTAGGGAAAATACACTTGCACTTCAGGTGATATACTACATTGCTTTGATGGCCATCCAACCTTAATATAATCATTGAGCTTCTGTGAAATTGGATCAGTCTGAGTGTGATCTTTTAACTCATCAAGTCTAGTGGTGGAAAAAATTATGCAATGACATCACATCAAAGTCAAACGTTTCTGCCTCAAGTTGTTCTGTTGTAAGTCTTGGAGATCTGGATAAGGTATCAGCCAAATGAAGTAGTTTACTTTTAGTGTAGACCAATTTGAAATTGCACTTCTGTAATTTGAGCATCATTCCTTGTAATCTTGCTGGAGCAGAATGCACAAGCTTCTTTAAAATAGTAACTAAAGGTTGATGATCAGTTTCAATTTGAATAGCTCGACAATAAATATAATCATGAAACCTGGAACATGCAAATACTATTGCCAACAGTTCCTTCTCAATTTGAGCATACTGCATCTCAATTTGCATTAGTGTCCTAGATGCATAGGCTACTGGTCTGCCCTCTTGAAGTATAACTGCACCTAAACCAAATTTTGAAGCATCACAAGAAAGAATAACTGGTTTGTTAACAGCATACTATCTTAAAGTGTTGGGGGGGGGGGCTGACAATTTTCTGCTTAAGATCTTCAAATGCCTTTTGATAATGTTCTAATCATGACCATGCAACATTTTTCATGTGAGCTCTCTTAAAGATGCTGTCAACTCACTGAAGTCTGGTATAAATTTGCCTAAATAGTTGACCATGCCCAGAAAATGCTGCAAACTCTGTACATTATTTGGCTGTAACATCTCTAGAATAGCTGCTTGCTTGGTCAGGTCAGGTCTTAAGCCTGCACTTGTAAACAAATTTCCTATGTAGGTAATTTCTGGAAGTCTGAATTTGCACTTCATAGGACTGAGCTTTAAGTTAACTTCACATGCTCTTTCTAGAACTTTCTTTAGGTTTCTGTCATATTCTGTTTCACCATTGCCTCCAACCAACAGATCATCTACTATGATGGCACATGGATAACCTGAAAAAATTTGCTCCATTGCATGTTGAAAAACTTTACTTGCAGAATTTATGGCAAATGGCATCCTTGGGAATCTGTATCTGCCAAACAGAGTACCACAAGTAGTTAGAAATAAGGATTTGCGATCCAGCATCACTATACAGTAGCATTCGGTATTAGAGCTGCAACCTCTTCAACTGTGTGCATAGGATGATACAGTCTTTTTAATACTTTGCTCAGATCTCTTGGATCAATGCATATTCTGATTTTGTCTGAGCCTTTTTTGTGAGCAGCTACCATGGACAACACCCATTCCGTTGGTTCTGTAACTGAACAAATCACACCTTGCTGTACCATTTTATCCAACTGAGCTTTAACTTTATCGTTCATTGCTATTGGAACTCTTCTTGCTGGTCTGACTACTGCAGTGATCTCTAGGTCTAACTTCATGGAATACACAACTGGAAGTTTGCCTAATTTGTCATTGAAAACATCAGTATACTCTGAGAAAATGGCTTCTGAAAAACTGGAACTTGAACTGCACTCACATGATGAACCTCTTTGGCAAAAGAAAGTAGATTCATTCTTAAACTATCTTTGAGATCCAATAAAGATTGCACCAGTCTTTGGACTACATAGAATAACAAGTTGGAACAGCTCTCAGCCAAATAACATGAAAGTATCACTGAACCTTTAGTTTGAATTTCTTAACCTCCATAAGCAACAAGTTTAGTACTACTGGTTACATTGAGTTGTTCTTTAACTCTCACTCTTGCAAATGTATCTGTTGATATAACATTACACTTTGAGCCAGTGTCCACCTTGAGCTCTGTGTATTTTCCATTAATCTGGACAGTACAAAATACTTCATTTCTTGTTAACAAGTTCACTGCATCAGCTCTTTCTCCAAGCACTGATACACTATCCGCATAGAAAGCTGACTGTTTCAATTCTACTTGATCAGCTTGCTTTTTTGTGTGACTTTTTTTAACTGTGTGAGGCTTTCTTGAGCTGCAAAACTTCTGGAAATGATTCCATTTTTTTTTACAGTTGTGACACTGCTGACCATATGCTAAGCACTTCTCTCTTTTAGACTCATGATTCGTACCACAATTGCGACAGTTGACAATAAAGGTCGATTTGGGTTTTACTGAAACTTGCCTATGTTGCATTGAACTGGCGTTGGACCTTACACCTTTCTTAGAACTTTCTGGAAAGCTATGCACCTTCTTTGGAAATCCTGTAGCTGCCACGTGCTTAAGCCTATTCTTGTTTGCCATGTGTTGCATACTATCTACATGCACCCTGGAACCAATTGAAACCATGCTCTTGTCACTCGCAAGCACACTTGTGTGTTTTTCTGTCACCTCATGGATCTGAGAAATCTCTATGGCTTTACTCAACATTAAGTCACCGTCACAAAGCAAAATCTTTCTCACAGCATAACTGGTAATGCCACATACAAGCCTCTCCTTTATCAGTTCATTTCTTAGATCACCAAACTAAAACATTTTAGCTCTGTTTCTCAAGTCAGTTGTGTAAGCTGCAAATGTCTCCTCTGGTTTCTGATCTCTTGTATAAAGCAAATGCCTCTATAATGTAATTTTTGTCTGGGGTTACATATTTTTCTGAACTTGTACTTCAAACACTAGTGGTCTTCTCTTGATTCAGCTTGTACAACAATATGGTGGTCTGCACCTTCTCCTTCA
Source organism: Protopterus annectens (assembly GCF_019279795.1). NCBI lineage: Eukaryota > Metazoa > Chordata > Ceratodontiformes > Protopteridae > Protopterus > Protopterus annectens. The sequence continues at coordinate 370,013,164 of NC_056731.1, forward strand.
TATACTGCTGGTGAATACACAAATGAATGCTTCCTTTCAATGGCTTCTGACCCAGCTAAGTTTAGCAAAATGAATGCTCTTGTGCATGCATCTCTATCTGCATAAGCTGCTTGCATGAAAATACTGTAGTCTTGCTCAAATATTCTCCACATGTCTGCAATATTCTGATCAAAGACAAGTGGTAGGAGTTTTCGAAATCCGTTTTCCATATTAACACATGCCAAATGAAGGGCTTTGCAATAAGCATAAATATACACACATGCACATATGCCAAATTTAATGCCAAAAACTGTTCAATGCCTTTGTACTCTGAACTTGCACTTTTCAATGAGCTTTTTGGAATTATGCAAATAAACAGTGTTGTAGTATTTTCGAGTAACTGGACTTTGCGAAATAAATTTCTCGGGTTTTTCAATACTTTTGGAATTTTTTTCATTAAAGGTGACAATACTAAAGCCCTTTATCATCTGCTGTACTTCCAGGAACTTTATCAACGAAGGCAGGCATGCTACAGTCATTCACCTTCACTTACTAAAGTCATTACTTTAAGAAGCATTCAAGAAATTTACAATGTGACTAAGTAATTCACGAGCACTGTTATACTCTTGTAATGTCATAATTAGTAAGAAAACACCTCTCTTCAGTGTAAGAAACATGCCTAGTAACTACACAATGTGAACAATTGCATACAGCACACTGAAATGTCCCCATAATGGTAGTACCTTACTAGGCAATTCTCTACAGTACAAGAAGCACTCTGTAATGGTGTTTTTTTTGTGAATGGACACACCAAGCACAGTAAACTTTTGAAATAACTGTACTTTGACTGAATTCCATGAAGCAATTGCTCTTTGAAACACATGCACAGTAGGAAGAATACACTTTAAGCACTTATACACACTCTGAGATATTTCGTATAACTTTATTTATGCCTTTAGTAGTCAAAGTTATGCCCAAATACGGCACTTTTCCCAAAACACATTTAGGTGCCTTGCTTTATTTCACTTAATGTGCCCTTTATTAGATTTACTGTAATCGTTTTGCTCTTTTAAACCCTTTTTATGCCCAATACACTTTTCTTGTGCTCGTTTTACTCTAAACACACTTGTTTGCTGCTTTACACATGCTCATTTTGTTTTATAGTTAATCGTTTCATCGAATACTTTTATCTTAAATACTTTCTTTAGTTAAACTTTTCTTGCTTTCCGCCTGCCTGACAATGCTGTCTGTGCCCTAATGCCCCTTTATTGTCTTTCGCATCAAGTAAACAGTTTGTGTTATTTCATATTAATTTTATTTATTTATGGCTATGTTTGTGTACTTTTCTCTCAGTTTTATCTTCACTGTTGTCTTTCATCCCACTTCTGACACCATGTTACTTTTGTGTTGGTACACAAATAAAGAAATCTTCATGGGTTCTGTTTAAGCAACTTTATTACGTACAAACACATTACTAATGTGGACTATTGACTCTAGCTTAAGTAACTTATATACAATTAATGACTATGATTGTGCATGCGTACTCTTTAACTGCTTCTACAAAATGGCACTAAGGTTGTGCACACGTGCGGTTATGTATGTGCACGTATAGCCTCTCATGCTTCTTAAAGATGCAAGCACACACTCTTTACACTCTGATCTACAATGTGTAAGACACAAGTCCACATGGAAAAGAAGCTCTTATCCACTACATTAGCAAGATAATCAAGACACTTTTGAGTAAACAGGTACCACAAAGAAAATAATGACCAGGCCAAAAATAATTTAACCATGTCTCACAAACTGTTGAAAAGTGGAAAGAGACAGTGTATTTCAGAACTTCGAGCCCTACAACAATACCTTGACTTAAGTATGAAAGTAAGGTTATGTAAGGAAGAAATATCTAAGACAAACTAATATTCAAGCAGGTGCCACCAAGAAAATAATGACCAGGCCAAAAACAAATTATTCATGTCTTACCCCTTGAAGAGTGAAAAAAGGCAGTGAAGGTCTGATCCTTGAGTCCTATAGCAATGTATTGACTTAATTATGAAAGTAAGGGTCATGTAAGGAAGACAATTCTAAGGCAAACTAAGAGTCACTGGCTTCAGAGTACAGAAGAACAACAGAGTCACATACAACATGTAGATAAAGGATAAACACAATGAATAAGTGCTAAGATATTTTAACACATGTAAAATAGCACCAAGGGAAGTACCTCATACAGCCTCAGCTAAACAGGCCAAACAACTAATATCTTTATACAAGACAACAGGAAGGAAGGAACTTGATGAGTCAGCAGGAATAAATCCCAGATAAGAGATTTCAATAACACTAGACTCATAATAAAAGTGAAATTACAAAGACGATAATTTCAGATGAAAGTTGACGTAACTTCATATCTAACTGGAATCTACCTGTAGTGAGAACAGGAAGAAAGTTGAAGTTGTCATACATGATGGTACCAAATTAACATGTAAATTCCACCCTTAGTGAATTTGGAATGGAGAGTGGAAGATGTTATATTAGGTGTGATGATGACGTACAGATGAGATCAGGCTAAAACCAGCATAAGCTGTTTTAAAATTGTCTACCCCCATAGACAGAGCAGGAAGTGTGGCAGAGTTGAGATGGACTTAATGAGACGTCAAAGCTGAGTCCTTCCTCAAGGTGAACAATTGCCATCAAGGTGAGCTTAAATGTCTAACATCAGACGGCACAACAGTGGTCTCAAGTGACAATGTTGTCAACTGAACCTGATATTTCAAGCCCATTGATGAATATATTTATAGGTGTAGAAATGGTTAGGTGTGGAAGCACAGTTGAAGTATAAATCAGCTTTGAGCTGATGTCAAGCTAGAGGTCAAGAATGGTCAGTCACTGCAATCTAGATTCCTAATGTTTGACTTGCAACTGAGGTCAAAATCAACATGCAGTTGGATGCTGATGCTAAAAGTTGACATCTGACCCAATACAGAGACCAAAATCAACATGGGAGTTGACACTAACAAGGACTAACTCTTGCTAAATGTTCAACATTTAACCCAAGACCAAGGTCAAAGCTGATATGTAGCCAACATGACTGCTGCTAGAATCAAGGCTGAACTCAACATGAAGGTCAACATAAAATACTAAAGTGAAGTGAGGAGCTAGAGTAATGGCTTTCCGATTTATGACTACAACTGACAGTGATGCCTGAAAACAGCTGGTGAGACATCTAACCGAAAAAGAATGGCTCAAACTTAATAAAACATGCCCACCGAAGTATCACCAAATCCACAAGCAGACAACTTATCCTGGTTTAACATCTGAATACATATATATATATATATATATCTCATCCGATACAAGTCACAGGAACAAATGAGTACCGGGATCTATTTTCTAAGAAAAAGGCAAAACATATATTTAAAGCTCTCATTTCAACAAAGACAACAAAATCAACATTGTGATTCTTAAGAAGGAGTCTTTAAGATTAATATATACCATTGTCAACAACTCCTGGCAAATGGGGTACAAAGGAAACTAACAGCATCTGCACTGGAAGAATTTAACAAGTGGAAAATGTTGACTGCTAAGGGGAGCGGAAGCAGACAAAAGTAAAGTTGCAAATACGGACTGGGGGACAGAAAAATGAGCAGTCAAAAGCAAAGAGGGAAAAGAGTGAATCATTTTATTCCAATTCTAAATAATAAATATTAAAATAATAATACCCACAACTCTGAAAATAAAAATGGTAGTCTGGGTCCATTTTTCAATGCAACTGTAACTTTGGGCAAAAGAGAACTAGGGAACAGTCCTTGTGTACTACATTACGGGTAAAGAAGAGGGTGTCAGTTACCTTATGAAAAATTTAAATGCTAAGCTGTCTACGTCTTGCTGGCCTTAGACTTACAGATAGAGGAGGAAGAACTGGTTCTGTTACATCCTACCTAAATCTGTATGACAGAAGGACAGCTAGTAATATCTACTCAAATACCATTTTACCCCAGCTATCCCTCTAGCACCCAATCTGATAATCAAACCCAGGTCAGCCATGTTTTTGATGGAACCAGTCTAATAGGTTAATATGTTTACCTTATCTAAGTCCATCTGTGTCAATGCACACAGTGGAAGGCCCCTTATCAAGACTCCATGGAAAAGTGATACCTTCTGTAAATAGAGCGGTATTTTGAAGTGCTCGGTATTTTTCCATGTGAATTCTAAGTATGTTATTCATGAAATTAGTGTAATTCCCTGCTCCCACCCAGAAATTATCCTTTTGACTGTCAGGTTCACTGCCTTTGATATTTGAGTGGCCAGAACATTTTTCTAACTATGCCTCAGTGGTACAAGTCTTTCTAAGCACTGTTTTTTCACCTGTTACAAAACCTTCTCTATAAATTCAACCATTTTTTTTTATTTCTGTTTTTGCCATCAACCTCATACATATAATATTCACTGGTATCTGTCCTCAATGTCCAGAGCAAATTTGTACCTTGAGATGCTCACTGTATGTATCACTTTACATACTATATATTTGCAAGGCCAAACCAGAAACACTACTCTTATTTAAATGACTTACAGAGATACAAAGGTATCAACCTTGGGGCTACAGAATGAAGCTTAGTTTCTGTGACATGCTGTCAGGTTTAACTAATCTTGACCAAACATACATCAAAATCAAACAAGAGGTGCATAAATTACAACACTTCACACTGTGGCAGTGACCTAGGAATGGTTGCTTATACTTGACTACGTGTATTACTACGCACTTCCACTAGAGTTGTGTTTGTAAAAATTAAAGAAAGAACACTGATGCAGGATATAAAGGAAATGAATACTGACATAAAAAGCATTTCAAGAAATCAAAAGCAGTAAAACGGGTCAGTCTTATAGAAAAAAAACAAAAGAGAATCTGTATGTATAAGAAAATATAAGAAGCAGCTGTGTGTGTGTGTGTGTGTGTGTGTGTGTGTGTGTGTGTGTGTGTGTGTGTGTGTGTGTGTGTGTGTGTGTGTGTGTGCGTGCGTGTGTGTGCGTGTGCTCACAGATGCACTTGCATGTGTGTCTGCATTTAGAAGTATGCCTCTATAAGCACAGTTCAAAAAAGAATAGAGAAGTAGCTCAGACAGGCTTCCTCCTAAGTAAAGTAGTAGAAATAATTATAAACAAGACATGACAAAGTGTGGTTTACTGCCTAATAACAGTTCATACCTGGACAAGGCTTCAATGGGATGCATTGCACTTCTATGTAGAGTTTGCACAGCAGAGCAGCACTATCTAGCAGCAGAAACAGGCAAAGGGTACCCAATGGAAAGTATGCAAGATTTAAGGGCAGCCAGCTTCATTCAGTGGTGTGTAAAACCCACGCAGCAAGTGTGCAAGTGAAAAATTGTGCAGTACACAGTGCATACAGCAGTTGTAATCCACACAGCATGATCTGAGTTGAACATAACGTGGACTCAGACTGTAACCCAGTATGAAGCACTGCTTGCAGCAGATACACTATGTGGGCTGCTGTGTCTCTTATCACCATGGTACCATGTGTATCAGTGTGAAGTAGATAGATATTATATGCAGCTATTCATGTATCAGGATACTTGTTGGGTTCATAAAAGGAAAGGAAAGGGGAGCACATGGCATTAGAACATGTGGAAGAACAAGCAAAAGGACACTATTATAGCAGTGTGCAGTATATAACGAGGGAAACTTTTTTATATATAGAGAGAGGGATAAAAGTCTGTGGGATTTACTGAAACTGAATCAAGACAGAGATGGAAGTCAACATGGGAACTGACACTAAAAAGGGACCACTTTAGCTAGTTGTTTGGCATTTGACTTAAGATCAAGGTCAAAATTCACATGGAGTTGACACCAATAAATGCAGACTTCTACTAACACAATTCAGTTTCTGCATTTTTATATGCAGACTCATGATCTCCCTATAAATATTACAAAACCAAAACTGATAACTCATAACCAAGATAGAAAGGATAACATGCAACTACATTTATTCAATGAGAAGGTAAAAATTGCTAGTTCATGTTCATATTATGGTGTCTGCTTCTTAATGAGTGGACCTTGGGGACGACATGCAGAATATCTTAAAGCAAAGATTATCTGCAGTGTATTGTTGGTGGAAGACAATCAAACCACTTTTAGACTCGGTGAAGATATATCATATCATACTTTGTATATTGTGTTGAACTCTGGTGAAGCAATTAAAGTGAAGGCTTATGAAAGCCTATTTATGGAATCCTAATAAGAGCTTATAACTTCCCACATCTTCTGGTGTTTGCTTTATATATGAATTAGGTATAGTTAAGGATGCAGCATTGGTTGATTTTAGCACAATGGATAAACAACACATACACAAATAAAAGAGACATTATAGTGGCTGTACAGGAAGAAACACTTTTTGGGTTCAAGAGAGTTTACGTATATGTTGTTTTTGTTTTAGATGCAGACAAGGTATTGACCAAATATGGAGTTAAAAAAATATTCGAAAAAGAATATTTCCTTGGGCAAAGTATGTGTTGCAGACATAAGAAAATGTGTACAGTGGTATTGGTGGAGATTCAATTATCCAAGTTGTTACAAGTTGTCAGTTTTTTTTTTCAGAGAAAAATATGCTGGTACAACACTATGGAATATCTCTTTCCTCAAAAGTATAGAGTTTAGAACATTGTATGGCAGATACAAATATGACTTATAAGATGGCAATTTATGAAGTAGTGGGAGTAAAATTTCATACATCTGTCTGAAAATTTTATGGATGTTATTATATGAAGTCTCTTACTTGATCATTTGAGGAAATGTTTACCAACATTTTCAGTTTTAATATAACAAAATATTAAAATCATCATGGTCTGAGTACAGAATAAAAAGGTTTGCATATACATTTAAATTATGCAGAGGACTGGGAGTAATGTGAAGCATAGTAAATTGCATTACTGAAAGGTTTTGTTGTTTTATCCCATTATTTTTGGCTTTGTCCAAATTTCTTGTGCAGAACAAAGGCCCAAAAATAGGGACACATTTTAATTAATGCTGTTATAAACTTAGAAAGTTGTTAGAATAGCACAATTTGTATTAGCATCTGTTTTCTGAAGGATATGAAGTCTGAAACACAAATGTCTGCCATTATTTAATGACTTCATTTCTCATTTATTTGCCAGAAAACCACAGATTTTATGAGCAGCAGACCAGAAAAAGGAGGCAAAAATCTGGTCATTCTGTGAAGATCTGGATGGTTGAGAGGTATGACAGCTAGTGAAGCATAATAAAAGTGTTAATTTTGCTGATAACATCACCCTCCACAGCTGCTGCCTTCAAAAGTACAATAAAGATCTTTATTAAGCTTTATTAAATTCCAATTTTCCTTTTTGTTTTCTGTTACTTTGCCACATATTTCTTAATTTATTATTTTCATGTTCTTAATTTTATTTTCGTCATAGCCATAACTGACAGCCCTGTCTTACAAATTTATGACCAGGATTATAGACAGGGCATGCATCATATCTGGATTCTGAGCACTTGGTTAAATTTATAAAGGTAACTGAAGTGAGGCAGTAGGCTTTCTTCAGATATATCCGTAATCAACACCCTAACCCTCATTGTTATGGCTAGGGTTAGTATTAAGGCTAATGTTAAGATTATCTGGCCTCTAAGGGCTGTGTTACTGATAAGTAGTCAGTTTAAGTGAAGATGTGGGCTTATCTTGGGGACATCCCTATTCAACAACCAAACATCAGTCCTCAGGTTTAATAGTTGATTAGCAACTGGCTCCAGTGTGTAGGCATAAAGTCATGGTTATGACTCAGAAAACCTATGTTTGACTAGTAATACAGGCTGTGAAGAAGCCAATATGAGGACACGAGATTAAGTATTCTAAGTCAGCTTTCTCAACTCAGTAAGGGGGGGGGGGTGCAGCTAGTTCTTTTGGCAGTGAGGTATGCCGACTGCCTTGTCCTGCAGCATGTGTCACTGTAGCCAGCAGCAGGATGTGCAGAGTAATGCAAACATCTGACTGGGAATGCCAGATCCTGTCTGAGTCTAATTCATATATAGCAAGTGATAAGGCTAAGGCCTGCTAGTGGGGAATGAATGGGTCAAGAGGGCAAAATGGGGCATAAAGGACTGAAATGGGAAAACAAAAAGGAAAGTTATGGTGATGGTTAAGGCTGGGATTAGGGTAATTTGGATTCTGACTACTTAGACTTATAACTGTAGTATGAGTGAAGATGTACACTTATTTCAGACATGTCCCTAGTCAGTAGCCGTAAGCAGCTCCTCAGATTTATTTTATGGAGATGGAGTAAGGGCTGTGTTAAGGTTGTCTGGTCTATAACTGCTGCGTTAGTGTTAGAGAAGCGGGATATATGAAAAAGGTGAGTCATTTCAGGTGTATCTCTAATCACAAGCCAATCTCTACCACTCATTTAGGAGACAGTAAGAGTGGAGATGCAGGCAGACTTCATGTATGTTCTGTGTATACCAGTAGTCATATGCCATTCTATGGTGGACTGCATGGGTTTATGGAGGCATTTAACTTCATGAACATCCTTAATAGCTTTTCAACTACACGCTTAAAGTTAAAGTTAGGCTCGGGGTTAGGTTTACAGTTTGCCACACATGCAGTTGTTTTTTGTAGTAGTGGCAACAACAGCCACACACACACATATTAGTGGGACCTCTAGCAAAAATAACTGTTTTCTATTAACTTTCTCTCCCACTTCACTTATAAGAGGTGAAGTATGATGGGTTTCACCTCCTCAAATGATCTTTACATGAATGCTTGCCTGCTATATAGAGGGGTGCAGGGTGGCTTGCTCCCCAGCAAAAAATGCTTACTTTGCATTTCTTCATTGGGTTTATCCCAAACTGTTTAACTCAGTGAGTTGAGTTTTCAGTGTATTAATCTTCAGAAATTAGTTGATGGAGATAAAAATGGTCTGTCAAATTTTGGTTTTGCAGACATTTAAAAAGCTACATATTTTTTCTAAATCTTGGTTAACTGCAGAGCAAAATGATAGGATCTAGTAGCAACAGTTGTTAATTATTTAGTTGTAGCCCACTTTCTGACTTCAGGGGCTTTAATACACTAAGCCTAATTGTCACCAAACAATTCTACATTCTTGCAAATTCATTTTCAGTTCTTCAGTAATACTGACTTTTCATCTTAACCTCTTCCACCACCTTCTTTTGTTTTGATCTTTCCCAGTGTCTTCTCTAGTGATTCCTTTCTTTGCATGATTTTGCCAAAGTATTTGAGTTTACTTTTCTATCAGACCTTTCAGTGAAGAGTGTTAATGACTTGTTCTTGTAGTCTTAGGAATTCTCAATTTTTTTCTCCAATGTCACAAGTTCAAAACCATCAATCTTTCAGATATCTTTACTTATAGTCCAGCTCTCAGAACAATAACCTATTATGGGCAAAATATAGCTTTGACTATATGGATCTTTGCTGACAATATGATGCCTTTGGTCTTTAAATTTTTATCCAAATTTGCCATAGCTTTCCTACCGATAAAGCGAGTGTTTTAATGTCATCACTGCAATCACCATCTGTAGAGATCTTTGAGCCCAGGAAAATAAAATCTGTCACAACCTCTTCTTCTTCCCATCTATTTGCAAAGATCTGTTTGGACTAGATGACATAATTTTATTTTATTTTATTATATTACATTTACCTTTATCAACAGGCTCTTCAACTCATCTGCACTTTCCACCATCAGAGTCATATCACCTGGATATCTAAGGTTGGCAAGAGTTTTCCAAGCAATTTTGATTCCAGGATCTGATCAGTTTGACCCAGTATTTTGCATGATACATTCAGCACACAAATTAAATTAGCAGTGTGACAAGATACACGAGTCCTTTTACAGTATTGAACTAGCCATGTGATCTATACTCAGTTATACCTGTTGCTTCTTGACCATATACACATTTTTCAGGCGGCTAAAAAGGTGACTGATGCCCCATTTCTCTAAGAACTTGCCTGTTATAGGCCAAGCAGTCAAATAATTTCATGTAGTAAATAACGAAGAAGCAAACATTTTTCTGGAACTCTCTTGCTTTCTCTACTATCATATCAGAGATGGTATTTCAGGTCCTCAGAAAGAAAAGGATGCATGTCTGTCACTGGAGGTGGCATTAGGGGTGTAAGTACAAATAAACAAATGAATAAAATCATCTATGAGGGCTAGATGACAAACATTTTTGGTTGGCTGCCAGATCATTTCTGATTCCTGCTAGATTTCATAAAAACATGCTCTGGAAATGAGGAATGAATGCACTTGAAGTGGGCCAAGAGGGGGCATGATACAGAAAAAAGAAATCCAAGACCATGAGCAGTGTTTACGAAATGTATGTTGTATAAAGCACTCAATGTAATTGAAAACCCCCCCCCAGAATTTCCTATAGACAAAAATGTCCATACACAGTTGAAATATACATTTTTGTATTAAACCTATAAATGCTGAACTGCAATCAGTCTACCAGATCAATGACTATTTGAACAAACTCCCTAGCTAGGTAGTGATCTAGCTTCCTTTACCCTTTACATTACTCACTAGACAGATCTATGTTATTTGCATGCCATCTGGTTTCTTGTCCAGTGCAAAATCATAATTCTTTCTACAATGGATTTAATAAAGGCTAATATAGCATTGTTGGTGGGGCTTGATAAAACCTTGAATATGACATAGGTGACCAAAGTTTGACTGGCGGGTCTGGGTGCATGATGGTACTGGCATGGGAAAGGCAGTAATGAAGAGGCTATGCTTCATGCATTTTTGGGGGGCCCAGGAACTAGATAATTATACTGGTATGGGCAGACCATTCTTTGCTGCCCCAGGGAAGACCAGTGTAGAGAAATGACCTAGGTTGGATATGTGGGCAAGACATGAGAGGTGTGGCTGCACAGGGGTGGAGAATGGGGAAGAATGCTCCTACACCATTACTTACAACATGTAATATTCTACGGGTGATTACCAGTACATAGTGCCTCTAGCTATGCGCACATCAGCCATGCAGATGGTCAGAGTCTGATGAACACTCTGACCATCTCTGTGGTCAAAGTATGATAAACACTCTGATCATCACTCTGGTCAGAGTATGGTTGACAGTCTGACCATCTCTGTGGTCAAGGTATGAAGAACACTCTGACCATTGCTGTGGTCAGAGTATGATGAATACTCTGACCATATCTCTGGTCATAGTATGATGAATACTCTAGAGCCACTCCACTCCCCACTTGCCAACACTATGTTTAGCTGGAACGCCTGGATAGGGATACAGCCTGAGCTCATCCCAGGGTATGGGATACCACTGAACTCCCTGCACTTTCATGTGGACTTTCAGGAATCCTTCTGGTGAAAGATAGAATCAGGACTTGTCCCAAGGTGGCAATGGTTCCTAAAAGTAGGATGAAGCTCTATGATGTTAGATGTCAGTGGTGGTTTTACCCCTACAACTCTAACAATACTAAAGTAGACAAATATCTGGGTTGATGACATAGAAGGGTAACTGAGAAAAAAAGACCTAATACATCAGAGTACCGCAAGAAACTACAGTTTCAATTTCTGTGAAAAGTTAGTACATCAACATAGACATGTGACTGTTTATTACAGCATTCCTTAACCAGAGAAGACTTTATGCATAACTTTCTGTTTTAATTTAAATATTTAAACAAAATTTTAAATTTGCCTACAGTTATTGCTTGCAATGCCAAGTTAGGTCATTTAGGTTCATAGGTTCATAGGTTCATAGGTTCATACTAGGCTATCTGCCCGAGGGCATTTACAAGCCTAGCCCATCGTTTTGTGGCTTACGCCACCCCTTTAGTATGGGGAACTATACCCATTATTTTGCTGTGCCTCTGTCGAGCAGTGACACTGAGGTAATCCCTGGGGTATATCTGCGATCTCCCATCCATTGGTCAAGATTTCTCTTGAACAAGGCCAGCGAGGTGCTCTGCCTCACATGTACCGGGATTTTGTTCCACAGCATAGGGAGTCTTTGGGTGATGAATCTATCCCTCCAGCACGTCTTATTAATAGCCGTGTCAAGGTTTAAGGCTGCCGCCCTTGTGGCTCTGATGGATCTAGATTTTTGAGGTGAGTCATATTCATCAAATCTGTGTTTGACATGGCCTTCTATGTTAGGCAAAGGTCACCTCTCAGCAAGCGGTGGCGACTGAATAGAGCTGGAGTTCTTTCAGTCGGGCAGCATAGGACAGATTTTTGAGACCTTTATCCTTTTGGTGAGGAACTTTGTGGCCTCTCCAGCTGCTGCAAGTGTCGGGTCAGATACATTCGAATGGGGCATTGTACTCAATCATTGGTCTGATGAGTGATGAGTAAAGGGAGACTATGACCTCCCTTGATCTAGATGAGAATCCCTTCATGATAAGGTGGGCAATGTAGAAGGTCTTCCTAACTACTTTAGCTACATGGGTGTCGAATGACAGACTACTATCAACCTGGGTCCCCAGGTCCCTGATAACTTCTTCTGTGCTCAGTGGATTGCCACCTATTTGGTAGCTAGGGGTAACCTTGTTTTTCCCGAAGGGTATGACTATGCATTTTTGGCATTTAACTTTAGGCCGTGGCTCTGGCACCAGTTATCCGTTTCTGTGAGACCCTTCTGAAGGATATCTGTGTCAGATGTGTTTTCTACTATGGCCCAGTTTGCAGTCATCTGCAAACTTTGTCAGCCATAACCCTCCTGTGTTTGCTTGTACTTGGAAAAGTAGATGCCAAACAAGAGTGGGCCCAGGACTGAGCCCTGTGGGACACCACTTGTGACAGGCTTTGAGTCTGACATGGCGCCAGCAGCTCTGACCCTGTGTTTTCTGTCACTCAGCCAGTTTGCAACCCATCTTGTGATGTATGGGTTGACATTTAAGCTGATGAGTTTTCAATGATACCCGAATGGGGTATTGTATCGAAGGCCTTAGCCAGATCGAGGTAGGCTGTATGGACTGCCTTTCCCTCATCAATGGCTTTGGTGACTCTTTGAAAAAAGTCAACCAAGTTTAAAAGGCATGATCTGCCTTTGACAAAGCCAAACTGGGTTGGATCCAAAGTCTGCAAATTCCCTATGTCTTTATTTATGAGGTCCATTATGATCCTCTCCATGGCTTTGCAGATAAGGCTTGTCAAGCTAATGGGCGGTAATTTCCAGGGTCGGTGGAGGCACCGCCTTTGTGAAGTGGTACCACAGTTGCAGTGCGCCACTCCTGGAGTGCGTATCCAGAGGTAAGACTTTGATTAAACAGCTGTCCTAGCTGTGGGTTTAATTCCTCATTGAGTTCATGGAGCACACAGCCGGGGACTCCATCAGGTCCCATGGATGCTGTGTTTTTGCTTTGGAGAGAGCAGTTCTCACTTGGGCTGGAGATGTTTGGGGGCTGCAATCGTTTGGTATAGATATCTCTCCTTTTGGGGAGGGGAGAAGTTTGCACTGAACCTGTCAGCCAGTATGTTGGCAATGTCTGTAGGATCAGTAATCTTCACATCATTTTGAACTAGCTCTGAGCATATCTGGGAGTTTCCTCCCAGGTTTCTAACATAGCTAAAGAAGGCCTTATGATTGTCTTTTGAGTCTTTAGCTATTTTTCTCTCGAAATTTGCTTTGGATGATTTTATGAGAGCTCTTAGATTTTTACTTATAGTGATCAAGGGTGTCTTACCTTTTAAGGATTTTGCTCTATCTTGTAGTAGCTTCCTCCTTTTGTTGTAGAGTTTGTTTATGGCTGGGGTCCACCAGACTGGACGCTTGCCTTTGGTACAAAGAGTCTTTGTTTTGCTTGGGATTGCCTTATCCATGCAGTCCTGCAGGTGCTGGTAGAAGGCATTTGCAAGTGATTCAGCGGCTTGAGTACTGTTTTCCGCTGGCTCTGGGACCTTAAAGGAGACCACACTAGTCTTTAGAAGTGTGAAGTCGGCTTTTGAGAAGTTCTTTACTGTGGTCTTTTTTATTTCAGGTGGGGGTGGGATGAGGACCTCCAGCGAGATTAGTTTGTGGTCTGATCTCACCAGTGAGGGGTACACCTCCGGTGTTGAACATTGTGCTCCCATGTTCGTGATGATGAGATCAAGTATGTTATCTCCTCTTGTGGGGATGGTGACTAGTTGTTCCATGGCATTTGAGTTTATGAATTCCAGGAACTTTTGGGCTAGGGTGTTTGGGCTTGAGTAGTGTTCCCAGTCTATATTAGGGTAATTGAAGTCACCTAGTATGATGGTGTTTGGTGATACATTTATCCCTCTAGTGTTTTCAGGAAGGCCATGTGAGGTTCCTGAGTTTGTGAGGGTGGCCTGTAACATGCTACAATTTGCAGAGCAGTCTTGCCTATGGTTAATTGCACCTGGATGGTCTCCGATGCATCGTGCGTTGCCACCAGTCTTGAGGTGTGGGTGTCCTTGATGAATATGGATACCCCCTCCTTTCTTGGTATTGTCCAGATTTTGGGGCCGGAACGCATGATATGAGGTAAAACCTGATAGCGCTGGGGTGCTCTCAGGAGCCTTGAACCAGGTTTCTGTCACAGCACAGACATCGATGTTCTCCATACTGAGAAGGGCCTCGAGTGTGCATTTTGAGATTTAGACTTCTGGCATTGAGCAGCATTACCCTTAGTTTTTTCCTTTTTGTGTTCTAGGGTGGTAGGTTTAGAATTTGAGCCTTGCCTAAAAAGGCACTATGGGGTGGCAAGAGCCTTTGCCAATATCCGAATCCCAGGGTGACAGGTGCAAGCCGTCCCTTACTTAAGCAGCGTGGCTTGTCCAGCATGTCATCCCAGGCAGACAGACACTGGATCCCCTTTGAATGACACCAGTGTTTAAGCCAATTGTTAAAGCTGATCATCTTATCTCTGTATTGTGGCATCATTCTTGGTGAAGGTAGGATACTGCTCAAGGTCAGGGTCATACCTGTCTGGGCTACATAATCAGAGAGCTCCTCAATGTCTCTTTTCATGTAGTCCAAGGAGGTGCGTCTCAGGTCGTTTACACCAGCGTGGACAATGACTGAATCATATTTGTACCTGCTGTTGAGAGACCTGAGTGCTTGCGTTATGTGGCGGATTCTAGCGCCCGACAGGCAGCTTACTGTGACCTTCTCCTTACTCAGTCTGGTGAGCGGGCGTCAGTGTGTCTGACTATGGAGTCACCAATGACTAGTGTGTCTGGCATTGTGTTTGGCCTTAAGGGCTGTGACTGTTTGACACTCTGACTGTGAGGTCTATGTGTTGCAGGTGTTGTGTTCTGAGGTGGTGGTTGTTTGGGTGTCTGCTTTGGTGGCCTCTGCTGTTTTGGTAGATTTTTGATCAGAGCCTCCGAGTATGTCTTTGTGTGTTTATGTGTATGATTTGAGGTTGTAATGGTAATATGTGAGACTGGGTCTATAGTGTGTGTGGTAACCTTCTCCTCCTGACTGGTCTTGCCAGTCCTATGTTGAGAGAGCTCAGCCTCCAGTTTGGCCGTATAGTTGCATCTCTCATGTATTTGTGTTTTGTGGGAGGAGGAGAGGGTTGTCTGTGTACATGAGGCAATTGTAACATTGCCTCAATATTCCCAGGTTCACCAGCTGAGCAGGAGAGGACACTAGCAACTGATCCCTCGACATGCTAGAAGGAATAGACAAAAACTTTAAAAAAGATTCGGGGACGTGGGTGACCAAGAAATGGGGGGTTGCCTTTTTGGGGTACTATCTATGACAAGAGTGCCCTATCAAGGTAATAAGTACTGTAGGAGCAAGTGCTACGTTTAACAGATAGAGAATAGTCTACTTGGAGTCAAGTAGAGATGATCTTTTTAATTATAGGATACGCTGATTAGATCAGTAGTATAGTTCGAGGAAGGTAGTTTTAAGGGAAAATTTGAAGAGTGGACTTTAGGTAGCCCGAATAGTTTAAACCTGCTTAACCGGCGCTGCCCTAGTGTGCAACGGTAGCAACTCCGGGCTAAATCGGGCTAAATCGCGCTAAATTGCGCTAAATCGAGCTAAATCGCGCTAAAGCGTGCTTTATAGCAGGGGGCTGGAAAAGACAGGAAATGACCCAAATTGGCCAACAAACCACAAGTCACTGCCCTAAACCACTCCTCTGAGGACAAATGAAGGAGTTATGGAAATGACCCCTAGTGGCCAATAAAACTACAGTTTCAAGTCAGTAACCACCTCTCCGGGGGGCAGGGAAGCTGCTCAATGTTAGTCACTGCCACTGATAAACACAGAGACCCTCCTTCAGCCCAAGCAAAATGGCCTCACAGAAACTTTCAAACAGTTCAGGAACAGCAAGCCTGTAACTGAACTTTTTAACTCTCAGAAAAGTGGGAAAAAAGCAAGATTTTTTTTTTGTTTTAGTTTTTTACAGAGATAGCAGAGGTTCACAAGTAATATCAAGTTATAACAGTGCAGTAAATGACCCCACACAAGAGTGCTAGGTCAAGGACAGAAAATATGCAAGTTTTAAGAAAAAACTATTTAAAATTAAGTGCAAACAGGAAATTCAGCAAACAGCTTTTGGTTGTGCTCTAAATACAGCTACTAATACAGAAATCAAGTTTAACAAGCCAGAAAATGCTCAAGCTAGGCAGCTATGCAGAAAAACTTAGCAAATAAACAGAGAAAAATACTTAAAATCTCAAAAGTGGCTCCCTTCTTCTCTCAGCGTTTTTCCTCTTGGAGGGTGCTTCACCAACAGCCAACAAGCCTGAAAAGACGCTCAAACCACGAGGCAACTAGGTTTTAAGAGAGGAAGATGAAGGAGTTATGGAAATGACCCCTAGTGGCCAATAAAACTACAGTTTCAAGTCAGTAACCACCTCTCCGGGGCAGGGAAGCTGCTCAATGTTAGTCACTGCCACTGATAAACACAGAGACCCTCCTTCAGCCCAAGCAAAATGGCCTCACAGAAACTTTCAAACAGTTCAGGAACAGCTAGCTTGCAACTGAACTTTTTTAACTCTTAGAAAAGTGGGAAAAAGCAAGATTTTTTTTTTGTTTTGTTTTTACAGAGATAGCAGAGGTTCACAAGTAATATCAAGTTATAACAGTGCAGTAAATGACCCCACACAAGAGTGCTAGGTCAAGGACAGAAAATATGCAAGTTTTAAGAAAAAACGATTTAAAATTAAGTGCAAACAGGAAATTCAGCAAACAGCTTTTGGTTGTGCTCTAAATACAGCTACTAATACAGAAATCAAGTTTAACAAGCCAGAAAATGCTCAAGCTAGGCAGCTATGCAGAAAAACTTAGCAAATAAACAGAGAAAAATACTTAAAATCTCAAAGTGGCTCCCTTCTTCTCTCAGCGTTTTTTCCTCTTGGAGGGTGCTTCACCAACAGCCAACAAGCCTGAAAAGACGCTCAAACCACGAGGCAACTAGGTTTTAAGAGAGGAAGATGAAGGAGTTATGGAAATGACCCCTAGTGGCCAATAAAACTACAGTTTCAAGTCAGTAACCACCTCTCCGGGGGGCAGGGAAGCTGCTCAATGTTAGTCACTGTCACTGATAAACACAGAGACCCTCCTTCAGCCCAAGCAAAAATGGCCTCACAGAAACTTTCAAACAGTTCAGGAACAGCAAGCCTGTAACTGAACTTTTTTTAACTCTCAGAAAAGTGGGAAAAAAGCAAGATTTTTTTTGTTTTAGTTTTTTACAGAGATAGCAGAGGTTCACAAGTAATATCAAGTTATAACAGTGCAGTAAATGACCCTACACAAGAGTGCTAGGTCAAGGACAGAAAATATGCAAGTTTTAAGAAAAAACGATTTAAAATTAAGTGCAAACAGGAAATTCAGCAAACAGCTTTTGGTTGTGCTCTAAATACAGCTACTAATACAGAAATCAAGTTTAACAAGCCAGAAAATGCTCAAGCTAGGCAGCTATGCAGAAAAACTTAGCAAATAAACAGAGAAAAATACTTAAAATCTCAAAGTGGCTCCTTCTTCTCTCAGCGTTTTTCCTCTTGGAGGGTGCTTCACCAACAGCCAACAAGCCTGAAAAGACGCTCAAACCACGAGGCAACTAGGTTTTAAGAGAGGAAGATGAAGGAGTTATGGAAATGACCCCTAGTGGCCAATAAAACTACAGTTTCAAGTCAGTAACCACCTCTCCGGGGCAGGGAAGCTGCTCAATGTTAGTCACTGCCACTGATAAACACAGAGACCCTCCTTCAGCCCAAGCAAAATGGCCTCACAGAAACTTTCAAACAGTTCAGGAACAGCAAGCCTGTAACTGAACTTTTTAACTCTCAGAAAAGTGGGAAAAAGCAAGATTTTTTTTGTTGTTTTGTTTTTACAGAGATAGCAGAGGTTCACAAGTAATATCAAGTTATAACAGTGCAGTAAATGACCCCACACAAGAGTGCTAGGTCAAGGACAGAAAATATGCAAGTTTTAAGAAAAAACGATTTAAAATTAAGTGCAAACAGGAAATTCAGCAAACAGCTTTTGGTTGTGCTCTAAATACAGCTACTAATACAGAAATCAAGTTTAACAAGCCAGAAAATGCTCAAGCTAGGCAGCTATGCAGAAAAACTTAGCAAATAAACAGAGAAAAAATACTTAAAATCTCAAAAGTGGCTCCCTTCTTCTCTCAGCGTTTTTTCCTCTTGGAGGGTGCTTCACCAACAGCCAACAAGCCTGAAAAGACGCTCAAACCATGAGGCAACTAGGTTTTAAGAGAGGAAGATGAAGGAGTTATGGAAATGACCCCTAGTGGCCAATAAAACTACAGTTTCAAGTCAGTAACCACCTCTCCGGGGGGCAGGGAAGCTGCTCAATGTTAGTCACTGTCACTGATAAACACAGAGACCCTCCTTCAGCCCAAGCAAAAATGGCCTCACAGAACCTTTCAAACAGTTCAGGAACAGCAAGCCTGTAACTGAACTTTTTTAACTCTCAGAAAAGTGGGAAAAAAGCAAGATTTTTTTTTTGTTTTAGTTTTTTACAGAGATAGCAGAGGTTCACAAGTAATATCAAGTTATAACAGTGCAGTAAATGACCCCACACAAGAGTGCTAGGTCAAGGACAGAAAATATGCAAGTTTTAAGAAAAAAACGATTTAAAATTAAGTGCAAACAGGAAATTCAGCAAACAGCTTTTGGTTGTGCTCTAAATACAGCTACTAATACAGAAATCAAGTTTAACAAGCCAGAAAATGCTCAAGCTAGGCAGCTATGCAGAAAAACTTAGCAAATAAACAGAGAAAAATACTTAAAATCTCAAAAGTGGCTCCCTTCTTCTCTCAGCGTTTTTCCTCTTGGAGGGTGCTTCACCAACAGCCAACAAGCCTGAAAAGACGCTCAAACCCACGAGGCAACTAGGTTTTAAGAGAGGAAGATGAAGGAGTTATGGAAATGACCCCTAGTGGCCAATAAAACTACAGTTTCAAGTCAGTAACCACCTCTCCGGGGGGCAGGGAAGCTGCTCAATGTTAGTCACTGCCACTGATAAACACAGAGACCTTCCTTCAGCCCAAGCAAAATGGCCTCACAGAAACTTTCAAACAGTTCAGGAACAGCAAGCCTGTAACTGAACTTTTTAACTCTCAGAAAAGTGGGAAAAAAGCAAGATTTTTTTTGGGTTTTTTTTTTACAGAGATAGCAGAGGTTCACAAGTAATATCAAGTTATAACAGTGCAGTAAATGACCCCACACAAGAGTGCTAGGTCAAGGACAGAAAATATGCAAGTTTTAAGAAAAAAACGATTTAAAATTAAGTGCAAACAGGAAATTCAGCAAACAGCTTTTGGTTGTGCTCTAAATACAGCTACTAATACAGAAATCAAGTTTAACAAGCCAGAAAATGCTCAAGCTAGGCAGCTATGCAGAAAAACTTAGCAAATAAACAGAGAAAAAATACTTAAAATCTCAAAAGTGGCTCCCTTCTTCTCTCAGCGTTTTTTCCTCTTGGAGGGTGCTTCACCAACAGCCAACAAGCCTGAAAAGACGCTCAAACCACGAGGCAACTAGGTTTTAAGAGAGGAAGATGAAGGAGTTATGGAAATGACCCCTAGTGGCCAATAAAACTACAGTTTCAAGTCAGTAACCACCTCTCCGGGGAGCAGGGAAGCTGCTCAATGTTAGTCACTGCCACTGATAAACACAGAGACCCTCCTTCAGCCCAAGCAAAAATGGCCTCACAGAAACTTTCAAACAGTTCAGGAACAGCAAGCCTGTAACTGAACTTTTTAACTCTCAGAAAAGTGGGAAAAAGCAAGATTTTTTTTTTGTTTTGTTTTTACAGAGATAGCAGAGGTTCACAAGTAATATCAAGTTATAACAGTGCAGTAAATGACCCCACACAAGAGTGCTAGGTCAAGGACAGAAAATATGCAAGTTTTAAGAAAAACGATTTAAAATTAAGTGCAAACAGGAAATTCAGCAAACAGCTTTTGGTTGTGCTCTAAATACAGCTACTAATACAGAAATCAAGTTTAACAAGCCAGAAAATGCTCAAGCTAGGCAGCTATGCAGAAAAACTTAGCAAATAAACAGAGAAAAATACTTAAAATCTCAAAAGTGGCTCCCTTCTTCTCTCAGCGTTTTTCCTCTTGGAGGGTGCTTCACCAACAGCCAACAAGCCTGAAAAGACGCTCAAACCACGAGGCAACTAGGTTTTAAGAGAGGAAGATGAAGGAGTTATGGAAATGACCCCTAGTGGCCAATAAAACTACAGTTTCAAGTCAGTAACCACCTCTCCGGGGCAGGGAAGCTGCTCAATGTTAGTCACTGCCACTGATAAACACAGAGACCCTCCTTCAGCCCAAGCAAAATGGCCTCACAGAAACTTTCAAACAGTTCAGGAACAGCAAGCCTGTAACTGAACTTTTAACTCTCAGAAAAGTGGGAAAAAGCAAGATTTTTTTTTGTTTTGTTTTTACAGAGATAGCAGAGGTTCACAAGTAATATCAAGTTATAACAGTGCAGTAAATGACCCCACACAAGAGTGCTAGGTCAAGGACAGAAAATATGCAAGTTTTAAGAAAAAACGATTTAAAATTAAGTGCAAACAGGAAATTCAGCAAACAGCTTTTGGTTGTGCTCTAAATACAGCTACTAATACAGAAATCAAGTTTAACAAGCCAGAAAATGCTCAAGCTAGGCAGCTATGCAGAAAAACTTAGCAAATAAACAGAGAAAAAATACTTAAAATCTCAAAAGTGGCTCCCTTCTTCTCTCAGCGTTTTTTCCTCTTGGAGGGTGCTTCACCAACAGCCAACAAGCCTGAAAAGACGCTCAAACCACGAGGCAACTAGGTTTTAAGAGAGGAAGATGAAGGAGTTATGGAAATGACCCCTAGTGGCCAATAAAACTACAGTTTCAAGTCAGTTTCAAGGTCTACTTAAATTCTCAAGACAAGCCCATTTCTTAATGTATTTCATAACCAATCAAGTTAAGATCCATTTGGCTCATGATTAAAG
The DNA here is from genome assembly GCF_019279795.1 of Protopterus annectens. Taxonomy (NCBI): domain Eukaryota; kingdom Metazoa; phylum Chordata; order Ceratodontiformes; family Protopteridae; genus Protopterus; species Protopterus annectens. The sequence continues at coordinate 370,034,561 of NC_056731.1, forward strand.
GCAAACTAGTATACCACTCCCCTAAATATTTACTTTTCTTTAGTTTACTAAATAAGGACAACCATAAAGACCATACCTATGCACATCCCCATTTAATATCATTGGAATCAGTAATCTAAAATTAGCATGTCCAGCATTCTGTTAATGGTACAATTTCACATAGTTCTCTTGCCTTTGCAACAAAATACACATTTTTACAATACATGTAAACTGTAAATAATCCCAAGTTTATGTTCTGCAAAGATATCCTGTATCCTGTCTTCCAAGCACTACAAGAAAACATACCTCTCAACTGTCCAGATTTTTGCCTCCTGTTGTTGGCCTGTCCCCTCAGAAAATGTGTGGTTTTCTAGCAAATCATTTAGGATTGAAGTCACTAAACCATGACATGTAATTAAATTTCACACTTCATATCCCTCAGAAAATGCATACTAACACATATCATGTTATTTTAGCAACTTTCTAAGTTTATAAAAGCATTTACTTAAAATCAGTCCCTATTTTTGGGCCTTTGATCCCCCATTATTTTAGGCTTTGTCCTTATTTCTTTCACTAAGAGGTTGAGAAAATGAAGGTGATATTAAGAATGTTGTTAAGAAATCTACATATTATAGTGTCAGGAGTATTCCAAATTTATAGCTTGTTTCTGCACTATATATTCATTATAAACTTCATTAAACTAGCAAATGCAAATATTTTTTGATTATTGCATTCGACAAAGACAAAGTAAAGATCTCAGAAATATGTTACGTAATTGATCAAAAAATGAGACCAGTGTCTGAGTTCTATAAAATAAATTAAACTTAAATGAAGTTAAATACTTAAGTTTACTGAAATGCAATACTGGAAGCAGAGGCCATAACTGTGCAAAAACATTTATTTATTTATTGGCATTTGATTACCGGGAGAGTTCACTGGGCTCATTTTCAGTGGAGGCCCGGGAAGAAAACTTCCACAAAAAACATGAACATGTAACTGAATATTAACATAAAACAGAAATTTATCATATGTGAAGTTCAACAAAAACATGTACACGGACAAATAATTAACAAATAGTAAAGGTAAAACTAGATTAATCAATTAGTTACAATTAATGTAAACGTAAAATACAGAGTGAGACAAGACATATGTAATAGGCTTCCAATGGCACATCCAAGGTAATGGTAGTTAGGTTATTTAAGACATGGCCATTTAAATTAGATAAAGAAAAATGTTTTGGTAAAAAGAGAATAGATATAAGGCAATGTTCAAGAAGTAGGGTTAGTCAGGTTTTAAAAGGGGGGATTGGTACAAGTGCAGCAAATATAAATGAATATTGTTTTCATATGCTCCCCAGCTAATAACATATGAGCAAATTTGGATAACAAGATTACGATGACTTTCTTAAGGTTAAGCAGATGTGTCTCTGTTTTTTCACCATATGATTTAAGGTCTCATCTGAACCTTTCTTCTCCCCAATATCCATTTGAAGTATGCACTCATTCATTCATTCACACGTTTCAGTCATTTTGCAGTTACACACTTAATCTAGTATAGAGCCTGTCCGGACACTGGCATACAACATTGGGGGGGGGTCTATCCAACCTGCTAAACGAAGAATGGTAGACTAATAGGGAAACATTTGAAATGCATACTCAAGATAGACAACCGACACAGGTAACACTACATTTACAAACAAGCACAACACATGATCTTTGTAAAGGTTGTAGAGAACAAAAAACCCCAAATCTTTGTTAGCATTCTTTCCTAGCTTTTCTGGATACATTAGATGATTTCAGGAGGAAGAAATACTTCAACAGTTTCTGAGAGAAACCTGCAGCGATTACTCACAAACAGACTATTGTGGATGCAGCCATTAACAAAAATCTCCACAGTTCTCTGAGCTTTGCAGGACCTAATGTGGGGAAACATAGTCACTGTTTGATACATGTAATACAAAGGACCACATACTCTAGGTGACTTAATATATATTTTACATTTCCTATGCACACTTCCACCCTTCCAAAACTGTATTTTTTTACATCAAGGCTACCACGCTACAAAAGGACAACAGCTACAAAACAGTATTGCAATAATCCCAGCAACCCTTAGAATCACCTTAGACAATTTCTTCTAACCAGACTAAGCACTTACAGATCATCTCCTGCCTACTTAAAAAAAGTAAAGAAATCATATAAAAGTATGAAAATTACTGTTTCAACAAGAGCAACAATGTGTACAAATGACTGATTCTACATACACCATTATTACAGTATTAGACCAGATATCCTCTGTGCAGAAAACAAAGCCTGTGAAGCATGAACTTAGACACATCCATAAAAAGAAATACCAACAAAAAAGGCAAACTTTCAGAAATTAGAGAGCTGGAGTATTTTTTCCTTGTCTTTCTGTGAAGATAACTTTATTCATTTTAACAGCAAACAAGGTAATTCCAGGTACATTTTATGAACTTATAAGTATAATGCACAAAATGGAACAGATCTGGTGAGGTACTGACTGTGCCACTTATATAAACATAAGCAGATTGTTATGCTAGATAAAGTTTTCCTATTAGATAAGCAGGAAATTCTATTTAACACCATTTTACTGATAATATCCATCTTTTCACAGAAGCTGTCTTTTTTCTCGAAAGCTTTTACTGCTTCAGAGTGCATCACTTCTTTAGGTAAGCTGTTCCAATCACAACTCACATTCACTATGTAAAAAAGTAAAAAAAAATGCCAAAAACATGGTTACTTACAGACAAATTTCTTGAGTTCTTCCTCATGGTAACAAGGTCCAGACTAATGCAAACTTACTCACATTGTCTGTGTGTTCAAACTATCCCTTACATCTCAGCACCTCATTAATAAATCATGAGAGATGAAAACTCACACCATTGTATTAATGTATAGCACATTTTTTAGCATATCACTTTTGACAAAAATCTCCTTCCTTACACATTAATGCAAGCTCTCAGAAATCATCTCATATCAACTCACCTTTCACTTAAAACCATTGCTGCCCATGCCAGATTAATGCCTGCACTAAGTGTACACGATCTGTATTCAAGAACATCCCTACCACATTTCTTTTTGCTTTCTAGTCACTCAGAAACATTACAGTAAGTTCAGGACCGGCCTTAGATCAACTGGTGCCCTAGGCAAAAGAGCTCCATGGCGCCCCCTACTATACCACCCGGTGCCCCCATCCTGGTCTACCTACACAAAATAAATACTGGAAAAATGCCCCTGCTAGAGCGGCACCCTAGGTGGCCGCCTAGTTGGCTTATGCCTAAGGCTGGCTATGAGTAAGTTTACATGTAGTCTACACTTTGTAGTAACTTTTATGAATCCCTCTTGATATTTAATGCTGCAAGACAATCAGTAGGAAAAGCAAACTTAGGAGGAAAAGATGGGAGTTATGCTTGTGTTGTCTGTTCACTCAGTATAGTGCACACTTTGTGTAGGCATTAATGAATCCTGTTTTTCTAGTAAAATGACTGTCTAATAACTCTCAGTAATTAGTTACACAAAGTACTTCATTCACATTTTGGGGCACAGTCTATGTGAACCAACTGTGCATCCTTTGATAAAGTATAAAAATACATCTTTCTCAGAAATTTGGTTAACATTAGTTTTTTCGTCACACATATCTCCAAGTTTTCCTCCTATCTTGCATATTATTCCAAGTAAGGTACTATGGTGTTTGGTTCTCTTGGGTCTATCTACAGTCTCCTGCTTTCCCTAATTTTTTTTAAGTCAGGCAGGTAACCCACATCCAAAATATTCTGCTACTCAAACATGTGGTCTCATTTTCAATATTCCATTCCTGATTGCCACAGAAAATGCAGAAAATAAATGCCATCAAAACAGCTGCATGAATATTCAAACAGTGCTTTCTGCTGTACTGTCATTAAACATAGAGCTTTTAACCATGGCATCAGTGCAAATGGCTTTATCTTCTTCTAAGAAATGGACATAAGCTATTTCATACTTTGTGTAAACTAAATTTCTTTAATAACAAGCTGCATTTGTTACTGCACACCAACATAACAATTAATATCCTGCAAAATACCTGGCATTTGTCTCCTGTCTGCTAGATAAAGCTTTTGCTAGGACTACTTAACTATCCTGTTCTTAGCATTTTAAATGCTTTCCCCTCTGTCTGCTTTGTACATTCTTGTTTGTCACACTCATTTTCATGCAATATGAAAGCTTTCTAAATCTTCAAAAGTAACTGATGACTTTAATAAAGGAAAAGCAGAAAAATATTCCCGAACAAACACACCTGGGACCAATTTATAAACATTAACTGGATAACCTTGATCCAGACAAAGTATGAAATCTGAAAGAGTTATACTGCCATTGTGAGCGATAGCAAAGAAATATCCAGCTGAGTTAATGGAAGTTAAAGGCAGCACTCTACAATCATGTTTCAAAAGCTGTGACTGCATCAACATTCACCACACAGACGTGATGCACAAAGATATAACCTTGGCAGTGTAACCTGCAGTACTGAAGCCATTAAGGGCTGACAAATTCTATCAATGCCGCTAATGCTGCCTGAGCTACAATGTTAATGCTTTAAAAATAGAAAAAAAAAAAACAGAATGTCTAAATATGGATATACAACTTAGGTCAACATTTGTGCGTGTTATGTTACTTTATTACTCTGGCCATGAGAATTACAATGACAAAACCTAAACTTACAATGTAAAGCTATTTTTAACTAAAAACATTCCTGCTTATATTCAGCTTTAAGGCTGTAGCTTGTGCATAGTAGCATATTTTTAAAAAGATAGCTTTTATCTGCACGAAATCCATAACGATATTCTATACTCAGTCTGATAATGAGAATAGCTCCTTAGAATATATCTTCCCATCAGTCATATATTATAACACAAAGTGAATTTTTTGCCACAGGTTTTATTTTTACTTGACTATACTAGAATATAGTCTTTGATGTACTTATTCTGAGTAAATTAACTGTTGGTTTACAGACTTTGGTTAGAATGCAAATGTTTATCCACAAACACATTCAGCAAGCATTTTAAGATATCTTTAATATAGCATCAATGTGCTCAGATGATCACAATGTACAATGTAACATCTTTGTCAAAGTTACACTCATCTCTCTCTCTTTCTCATGTGCATACTATTGTATTTATTTGTTACCAGGGGCTAAGCCCACTGCACACAAAGGCTCAAGCATCAAGGATGAGCTGGGAACACTTCAGCTCTAGGCTCATAGTATCTTGGTAACTGCTTATAGCCTTAATCCTCTAGCTAACTGATATGCATATGTGTGTGTGTGTGTGTGTGTGTGTGTGTGTGTGTGTGTGTGTGTGTGTGTGTGTGTGTGTGTGTGCATCCCTTGGGTAGATTCATCTTTTTACTACTTTAACTGCAAACCTCCTGTAATAGGAGCACCAACTCTGGGACACTACATTTCTTCTCCAAACTTCCTATAATAAGACCACAGACTCTGGGGGCAATGCATTCCTTCTCTAAACTGCCTGTAATGGGAACATAAACTCTGAGAGCACTGCATTCCTTCTCTGAACCAGGCCAATAATGCAAGCACAGACTCTGACAGCACTGCATTCCTTCTTCAAACTTCTTATAATAGGACCACAGATTCTGGGAGCACTGCATCCCTTGCCCAGACTGCCGGTAATGGGAACACAGACTTTGAGGGCACTGCATTCCTTCTCTGAACCAGATCAATAATACAAGCACAGACTCTGGGAGCACTGCATTCATTGTATGGACACAGACTCTCAGAGCAGTGCATTCTATTTCCAAACTGGGAGCAATGCATTCCTTCCCCAAACTTCTTATAATGGGAATACTGACTCTGGGAGCACTGCATGTCTACTCCAAACTTCCTGTAATGGCATTGACATTCACTGAAGGTATTAATAACTTGTCAGAAGATTTTATAACATCAGAGCACGTTATATTACTTAAGGATGAAACTCCATGTATGCAGGTGTGGAGATTTACCCAGTTATAAATGAGAATAGAGCTTTACAAGTAATGATCTAGCTATACTTATTAGAATGTCACATGGTACACCACTGTTTCTAGAAATATCTTCTGTAATACAGATCTCATGAAGAATAGACTACGTGTGCTGTGCTTGGCTGATATTTATTAAACGTCCTGACATGACACAGCATCAGACTGGTGAAATATCTGTCAGAACTGAACAAATACATGTGCAAAAGTGAAGAAATACATTTACTGTTAATCCGCTCTGTGTTTGCAGTTTTTAGAAAAGGCACAATTCTCACTGGAAATATAACAAAGTTTTACTCTCCTTGATTTTTTTTCCTACAAAGAAGCTCAGCTGAAAATTGAAAAATTTGGATCTGGAAATTTGATGTACACCTCACTGCAAGTGCATTAGCTGAAACGACTAAGGAAGTATCATTTTCTGCATTGCTATATGTTGCTGTGGATGAAGCCACAAATGTAATTAACTCCTCAACTTCTTATGAAGAAAGACAAAATGACAGCACTTAGAGATAACGTCTCATACTGCACAGACAGACGTGTGTCTTAGAGATTGCTCCTTCTTTCGAACTGGCTTCCTGTTTACATTAAGCAGAGGCCTTCTCTGATCCTCTTCAGAAGCAGTTTGGATCATTGGATGGGGAATCACAAATTCACACATAGGGTGGTGCCTATGTCCCTTATGGGCAGGGTCACTCTGTAAGATACTCAAGGCATAGGCACAAACCCATGCCATCCTCTTGCTCCTAGGGGTCACAATTTGTGTAAAATTCACTTATATTGGCTAGATTTATAAGGGCTCTTAATCCATTAGCCTATTAATCTCCTCTGAACCTATGAACAACCCAGAAAGAACTGGCCATTTATTAGACATTTGTTCTTTCCAGGGTTCCTACACAGAATATAGGTGCTTATGTTGCTGAGCTAAGGTGCAGGGCCAAAGATTGTGGTTCTGGTAAGCTGCATGACTCTATAATAACAGACAAAATATTAAGTGCTGCAACAAATACTGATACAAGAACCAGACTATTAAGAGAAACAGATCTTATATTGTCAAAAGCTGAGGTTGATAGTCCTGCAAGGGGAAATTACTAGAAAAAAAAGTACACAGCTTGAATATAAGATCATTAGTAAAGCAGCTGAACCAAGAGATTACTGCAGTCTGTGATGAAGAAGGAAAACTGTAAAGGAGAAGTTTTATACATCTGCACAAGCCAAATGCACTGCAGCTAAAGTTCAGAAAGATGAGGACATGCAAGGGTCACAATCAGTCTTGTGGGAAGAAGACAGAGTATCAGAACTGTGATAGCACAAAAGCAGACTCCTCAAACTGAATCCACTAATGAAATAAGTGTACCAAAATAAAGGCAAGGTGCATAGCGTATGTAGCACTATTACATTTACCTTACAATACATCAGTAAAGAAATCAGGCACAAGGACTGTTCCAGAGTTAAAAATGATCCTAAAGATGTAACAATTTCATTTATTGAAAAAATGCTTTGAATATGCAAAATGGGTTTATGCTAATGCAGACAGCCCATGACATGCTTAATACAGTGTTAAGATTAATTTTAGAAATGTTTAATGTAATGTCAAGTACAGTTGCATAAGTCCTACTTTCCTGTAACAGTAGATGTTTAAATTGCAGACTGCCTCAGTAGCATATCGATTCTGTGCCTGCACAAACACCTACACCTGCAGTTTTCCAGAGCTCAAAACCCCTCCTCTGAATCTCTGTGATAGGGTATTAGCTAAAGTCCTCTCATCAGGGGAAGCCTAACCCCTGTCACAAAAAGTTAGTTATTCAAGCTTTTAGTGCTAAGTTGGCCAAACCATGAAGGACCAGAAGCAAGAATGGCCTCAAACCAATCAATTTGCAGCTGTAAAACACTGTCACAAATAACCAATGCCAACCAACAGCACAAGTTTGGATACCATTGAACTCTATACAGAATAAGGAGGTGGTGGATGGGTGCTGCCATTGAGGCAGTGTGAAATCTGAACATCCACTGTTACAGGTAAGTAGGACTTATGCAACTGTACCGTGTTCATCATTCTCACTGCCTCAGTGGCATATGGGTAGATTCCCAAAACTTACCTTACCTGGGAGGAAGAAGGATAAGGATCCAGGAATCCCTGGGGAATGGTCATCACAAAGCCTGCTCTGAAACTAGAAAAAGAATCCAGTTTCTAATGCTTTGTCAAGGTATGAACACAGGACTAAGTTGCTGCCTCTAGAATGTTTCTAGAGTTCACTCTTTTCCAATATGCCACCGAGGAGATAAGGCTCTGATGGAATTTGCCCTAACCTTGTCTAGAATAGATTTACTATGGTGGGAGTAACAAAAAATAATAGTAGAGGACAGTCAATGAGCAATCATTTGCTTAGAGACAGGCTGACCCTTCTTAGCTCAATAACAGGAAATAAAAAATAGGAAATAAATAGCCATTCATCTTTCCTGAGGGGATTAGGTTTGTCAAGGTAGTATATGAGCTGCCTGTGCATATCTAACATATGCCAAATCTTCTCTGCCTTGTTTAAGGTTCCAGAAAGAAAATTGGGAGATTGATGGCTTGATTCAGGGTACATTCAAAAACAACCTTTGGCATGAAAGAAGGATTAGTGTGAAGATCAACCCTGCCCTGTGGAAAATTATATAAAGGTAGTCCGCCATGTCAGCTTTCAGCTTAGAGACTCACCTTGCAGATGTGAGGGCAAGAAGCAAAAGAAGTGATGAACCTCAAATCAGCCTGAAATGCAGGTTTAAAATGCGATAAGGTCAATTTTTCAGAACAAAGTTGAGACCCCAAGGAGAAGGAATTTGCTTTTGAGGGCGTCTCAAGTGCAACATTCCTTTCATAAACTTTTTGGCCACAAAAGCAGAAAAAAGAGGGGGATTCATGGGAGTGTTGTCAAAAAGGGGTAGATGAAAATAGGAAAGAGGAGTCAGCAAGAAGAGGGAAAATGTGTGTGTGTGTGTGTGTGTGTGTGTGTGTGTGTGTGTGTGTGTGTGTGTGTGTGTGTGTGTGCTTGTATGACTGTATGCATGTTTTGCATCTATGCAGTGAAATAATGAAAGCATTGTAATAAGTGTTCAAATAAAATCACAAATCTTGGCTTCCTACACTTTCTCATTAATTGGTATGTGATCTTTAACTTCCACATGTACAACAACAAACTGGGGCAGATGGCAATGCCGTTTACCACATCGCCCAAAGGATGGCACCTCAGCAGTGGAGCACCTTAAAATGCTGCACTACAGTTTCATTATAGGGCAGGAATAAAGGAAACAGGTGTGAGAACACAACTTACACTGTTCTGATCCTCTCAGCATTAAAGACAAGTATGTCTAACACTCAGCAACTGACTATGAGGCTCTCTTTTAAAACATCCTTAGGCCTGTAAAATGAATTTCATGTTGCCCTATCAGGCAAATACATTACAGTATGGTAAGGAAAAAATATAATTCCTACACTGAACATATGAGAGAACACCCTTTCTTAACTCTTAGTTTAGTAACTGTCACCTACTTCATCCCTGCACATTTTCAATGACGTGAATGACAAAATATACAGCTTTCATCAATAATACTTCTTTTCTCTGAAACTCACTAACTTTGTATGTTGTTCATTAAGGGTTTGTGTTCACTTACTGCACTACTATGAACTCTTTAAACTTAGCCTGGGAACACTGGGACAAGCTATGAACACAGTACAAATGAGTTACCTGAGCTTTTCCTTTTAGGGAAGTATCATAAAGCTCATCATTCTTTCATTCATCTGTTCATTTATTCATTCATTCATCCTCCTATACTTGCTTTAGTCACCCGGGAGCTGGAACCTTTTCTGGCCCTGACTGAACATAACACACACACATAATGCATTCTTGTAGATAAAACCATAGGCAATTTCTGGTTTTGGGATGCGAAAGGAAATCTGAGCCTCCAGAAAAAAACACATACACACACAGAGGACATGCACACTCCACACAGGAGGCACCCCAGTTAGGAGCTGAAGGAGAGGACCAAGTGTTTGATGGGAATGATGCCAATCACTGTAGCATTTTACCAAGCACTCTTTCAGTCCACATTACTCAGCAAAAGTGCTACAATCACTGTGCATTATATAAATGCAGCTTGCTGTGGAATTTCAGATACAATTAAATGACATCCACGGCCAGAAATCTTTCAAGCACAAGCACATTACTGTGATTTCTCATCCATTTTGTCTATATTTTTGTTTTCTTATAGAAGTACTCATTTATTTGTTGGAATAATGTCACTGTCCTTACATTATCTTGCATCATACTTCAGCCATAAATCTACTCTTCAACGTTAATCCCTCTACTACTGCTAATCTGAAATATTTTGCCTTTACTCTTGTTTCTTTACCTGTATTTAATAATAAACTCTGTAAAATGGCTAATGCTAGGCTTGCAAACTTCTTTGTTCCTGTTTGGCTAATAGTAAATGCAGCTGAAACTTTTATTCATGGGTCTCCACTGAAAATGATTTGACCCAGTTAGCTACTTAGTTAATAAAATAAAACTAATCAATCAGTCGATAAGTATGGTTTAATTAAAGAACAATACTCCAGATGAAACATGTTCTTGTTGTCTTTGGGAGTGTCATAGGTGTATACTAAGCAAAGGACCACTGGAGACGTTATACGCCTAGCCATGCAAGGCAAATGTTTCCCAAAAGTGTCTTGAGCCTTAGAGATTGTGTTAAGGGGTATATATAAGCCAGGGTATGGTCTACAACCTACCTCTAGGTTCATAGGCTCATAGATATATACCAGGTTAATGACCATCAAGCCCTTCACAAGCCTAGCCATGCAATCCAACCCAACTGTGTCCTTATATATCATGGCTGTTTATTACGAGTAGGTCTGTTAATTAGAAAGTTTCTAGAGGTTACGTGGGGGGCATATGTTAGTATGGGCATTACTGTCTGCTTCTGTCTGTCAGAGTCATGGAGGCCAGACCCGTGGTGAATTTCTGATTTCCCATTCATTGGTCAATCTTATGCTTCAATAGGATTAGGCTTAAGGATGGACTCTGCTTCACATGGACGTGCAGGCTGTTGCAGAGGATGGAGATTCTCTGAGACACATATCTGTCTTGCCAACAAGTCTTTTGTCACAAGGAAAATTTAAATCTAGTAGTTCTGATGTTGTTCATTTTGTAGATGTGCAAAAGTCCATCATAGCTGGATCCGAGGATGCCTTGTATGGTAGGCATTAATCACCTCTCAATAACCTGTAGGATATGGAGTATAGAGATAGGACTATAAGGTGATCTGTATAGGACAATGGGTTTATACCATGAATTCTCCTGGTAAGCAACCTTTGTGGGTGTGCCAGCTGTTGCATATGTCTGGTCAAGTACATGCCAAATGAGTCTTTATACTCAATAATGCATCTGATAAGGGCCAAATAAAGTGGTACTATGACTTCCTTGGAGCTGGATGCCATGCCCTTACTCACAAGTTGGGCGACATGGAGTGATATTCTTACAACTTTGGCTATATGTTGGTCAAAGACCAGATTACTGTCTTCATATTTTCCCAGAACCCTATCTACCGGGTCAACTTTTAGGGGGTGTCTTATCGATGGAGTAATTAGCTTGTATGGCAGTTTTCCCAAAAGGCACTATAATGCATTTCTTGCAATTGAGTTTTAGTCCGTGACTTTGGCACCAGTCATTTGTCTGTGTTAAATCCTCTTGTAAGATGTTTGCATCATGGGGAAAATTATAATAGCTCCCAATTTGTAGTAATCTGCGATCTTAGTCAGCCAAAGGCCCTTGGCATTAGCTGTAACCTCTGAGAAGTAGATCCCAAATAGGAATGGTCCCAGCACAGAGCCCAGAGGTACCCCAATGGTAACTGGTCTCTTAGTGGAGGTGGTATCACCAATCCTGACTTTCTGGGTCCTGTCTGTCTGATAAGCTGGCAATATAGCAAGTTATGTAGTGATTTATGCCCAGCTCTGTGAGCTTGTCAACTATATTTGAGTGGGGTGTTGTACTGAACTCCTTAGCCAGGTCCAGGGAGGTGGTATGCACCATTTTCTTTTCATCCACTGCCTTGGTGGCCTTTTCAAAGAAGTCCACCAGGTTTAGTAGGCATGACCTTCCCTTGACAAAGCCAAACTGGGTTAGGTCCAATGTCTGAAGGTTGCCTATATCTTTCTTGATCATATCTATTATAATTTGTTCCATTGATTTTCATATTAGACTAATCATAATAATAGGTGTGTAGTTTTCAGAGACAATTGATGGTCCTCCCTTATGAAGTGAGATAATCATTGCAGTCTTCCATTTTCATGGTACAAAGCCAGTTTTGTGGCTATAGCTGAAAAGTGACTCAAGAGGTCAAGAGAGATCACATTTCAAGCTTTGAGGAGGCATCCTGAGATTTTGTCAGGGTCTACTGAGTCTGTGTTTCTGGGCCTTAGCAAGTGCTGCCAGGACCTGCTCCCTGTTAATATGTGGGAGGATTATGATAGTAGGTATTTCATGAGGGGAGGCAGGGGGTGTGGGGCTTGAAGTCTGAGCTGAATTGGTGAGTCACCAAATTTGCTATGTCTGCTCAGTGGAGGTGGTACCATTAACCACCAGTTTAGTGCACTGATGTGTGCTGAGTTTGAGGTTTCAGACATAGCTGCAGCCTGTGAAGCTATCTTGACCTCATAATTGTCCTTGTTGGACTTTTATTAGTCCGCTTACTTTCCTGTTTAATTTAATTAGGGAGCTCCTATCATTATGGGATTTGTTCTTGCTGATTTCAGCCATGACTTTTTTCCTTTTGTCACGTACTCTGTTAAAGTTAGGATTCCACCAGTGTGGTTTCTTTTCATTTGTTTTAGGCTTTCTTCTACTAGGTGCAGCAGCCTCCATACAGTCATTTACGTGGCTGCATAGGGTCTCTGTGGACAAGTCCGCACAGGTTGCTGTGAATTCAGCTATGGGTTGAGTGCTGAATTTTGACACACTGTCACTTAATAGGATGTGCTATACAAAGCATGCACTCAACCCTGTGAAATGTTTAAAGGTATTCATTTGTTTGATCACTAGCATAAAAACTTCAGAAAAGTAGTACATTAAAGGACACTCCATTTCCTAGATGTCTCAGTATCACAGTTGTTATCACATTCAGATCAATATACTGAAGTGTTCTGTAGAATGTACACTACATGAAACGCCCGAGTTCTGTGTAATACATATTATGATGCATATGTCACTATGACAATATATTGCCTTGTTCAAACTGTTGCAGTCATCCTGCTGTCTTCTGTTTCATATTCTAAACAGATAACTCCTGCCTAAGGCACCCACAATGTCCACAGTGCTTGTTTATTCTAAAAAGGGATTACAATTTTTTTTTTTAATTTGAAGAAATGTATACTCAGAGATACTCTGGTGAATTTTTCCTGACTTTGTTCAAGCAGGAAGACTCTGCTGACTTCCTAATGTCTGCTGCCCCAAATTAAATGGTAGCAAGTGAATGGAAGTCCCTTATGTGAGAGATTTGTGACACAATGGTAATTAGCTGCAGCTGTGAAAACTGAATTTCACACTTAATAATTAGTTCCTAATTTATATCAACTGAGAACATACAAACCCAAATCATTACTATATTTAGTTTTGTATAGACATCAATTAAGTAATTATAGTTTTCTATTAAGATCTGATGGCTTTATTTACTGCTCATGGGTGGTGCAAAGTTGTTGCTTGGCTGAATGCTGGAATTCCTAGCTTTCAGAAGACCTATAATTTGAAGATGTTCAAAAATGAATCAACACTGCCATGCTGCTTGTAAGACTAACATTTTAAACAGTTTATATGCTAATTTGTGTTTTCATACATTGCAGGCATCTGCTAGATGCTGTTTCATCTATACACGTGTCTATGCCGGGACTTTACAAATTACTTCACTGCATTTCTGGTGTCTGTTTATTATAAGTCAAAAAGCAGATCAAACTATCGCTACTTTAGACTGATCTGCCCAAAAGAAATGTCAACATAAAGGTATGCCTTGCACGTTAAACAATTAATGTTTATCTCTTTAATAAATTGCTGGCATTTTAACAACAAATAATGCTGGTGTTAAACACTCAGATTGAATTGCTCAGCTGTGATGTGTATAATATTTCCAGAGTTTGCGTTATGGCCTTGAGTATAATGAGTACTACCCATGTAGTTCACTATATGCATGGAAAGCTGCACTGTACATCAGTGGACTGCACACTTATTGTAGAAAATTCACATTTGAAACAAACACCAAGGACTGCTCTTGCGGCCTCAAAGCTCAGCTGTGTATTTACAGCATACATACCCATAGTACCTGGATAACATCATGTGTCAGTCCATACAGTCAAACAGATGTTCTGGTTAGTGCCATCTGTTCCATGTAAGGATGTTTTTTTTTTTTTTTTTTTTTTGGCTTTAGAGATTCCCTGCACCTGAAAGCAGGATAAGTGCTATGGAGTTTGATATTTGTTGAGGGAAACAAGGTCGTATGAGAGATGAGTAGAAGGCACAGAAATAAAAAAAAAATATTTTGAGCTAGTGAAGGAATTAATATATACTGAAGCACAGCACACTGACTTCAGAGTATGAAAAACAGAGAGAGAGAGAGAAAGGGTGCTAAAAGGTCAAGTGTAAGAGATGGGTATTTTAGGATTTATACACATGACATTGGCACACACTGTATAGGTCTAATTTACTGAAAAACATGTACAATAGAGTATCAAGGCTGCACATCAAATATTATTCTGTACCAGACTAGCTACAAGTGCACAGAAAATATGTAAAAGAGCAAGTAAGCATGAACAACAGTAGTAATATAATTTGTGTCTATATCAGAAGATCGAAGTTTCAAAACTTCAAATCTGATATGGTTGACACCATATGATCAAAGTTTTGAAACTTAGAATCTTTTAACAGAGATCTCTGTACAGTGCAGAAAGGGAAGAGTTCCTTCTTCTGCACTGTAGTGCGATCTCGGAGTTGGTATATTTAAGTAGCGAGGGTGTGGGGGTGCAGGAGCGTTTAAATGGTTTGCTTTTGTAGGTTGTTGTGTTTTATTACATTTTTGATGTTTCAAAACTTCGATTATATGGTGTCAACCATATCAGATTTGAAATTTTGAAACTTTGATCATGTAGTATAGACCCTATAATTCAGAAACAATATAGTGTACTATGTCTGTTACCTGACACAACAACATATCACAATTTCAGTGGTCAACTTAGCATCCAGAAGGCCTTCCCCCAGTTGTGAGAACAACAGGCCTAAAAAGGCCAGCACTGCTAATGTGAAAACCCCCCTTGCATGGGGCATCCCAGGCTTGAATGCAGACACAGGTCAGATCATACTTGAATGGGGTACATAATTGTACAGGCCTTACATTTTCACAATTAAGTCTCTACACAGTAAAGCTAGTACTAGACTATTTTGATTTATTTTGCTCATTAACACCTATGTGGTTGATGTGACATGACACACCTCTAGCAGCCGACTACACACAGCTTGCATTCCACAGCATTTACTGAAAAATAAACTTAAAAAGCAGAAGATAACCAGATGTAAATATTTCATTAACAATGTAAGCTATTACAACTCAACAAATAGAACTTGTATTAGTAAGAAGTATTCTTTACAATAATAACAGTCAGTGCATTTATAGTTTTTCCATGAATACTATATTATATTATAATGCACACAAACTCCAAATTACATTTTTTTAAACTTTCACAAACAAATGATCATATCTTGGAAACTGCATTATGCAGACATATAGTGTTAGAGCATTTTTGTTGACCAAATGAAGGCTTCGCACAACAAAAAAATCCTCTATGACTGCAAGTTTATTGAGATATTTGCAAAAATATGAAAATATGTGCTTAGCTGTATAATTAGCAAAATAAATAACAGTAAATGTCTCTAAAGATGTGTAACTTACAGTGCAAATATCAATGACATTTTTTCAGGAACATTTAAGGTTTCATCTGATGTTGTGCAACAGTTTGTATGTCACTTGTTTTTAACCATTAAGTACATATGATGGAAATATTGTTTATTTTTATAACTACCAGCAAATGACTTGTAATATCTGAAATATAGTATGATATAAACTGGACATTGACAATGAATTTCCCTTTTTCCCCACCATGGCATTTCACACCATACTCTTCAGTAATATGTAGGGCTCTCAGTTATGCAAATATGAACATAAATATGAAAAGATGAATAATAAGTGACAAATTAACTGATTAATTTCTATACTGCCGGGTATCCTAGATTAATAAGCTTACTGTCCTTTTCTTAATAATCCTTTGCACTTTCTAATACTGCCTATTAACAGCTGATAAGTCACTTGGTTAAAGAAGTCAAGCCCAAAAAAGGTCTGGATGGCATACGGAGCTATGGCTGTGAACTAGAAGTATACAAAAATAGCGTTACAGGCTTGAATGAGTTAAGGGCTAGTGTCACTTATTATTCTGCTATGAACTCACTGCAATTTACCAAGGGACTTCTGTCTGTGAACTTCATGGGTTATTAGTTTTCTGCATTTCAAACTGAAATTTGATTTCCTTTTATTGTTTGCATAGGTTCTGTACAGCTTTGGAGGTTTTTGTGACTGTACATGCAGCAATGTCTTGAGACAGGGGTGCTCTAGAAAGTCTGCATTCCTTCCTCTTTTATTATCAATATTCTTGGATTTTACTCAGTTCTGTTTATTTTATTTTTATTAATTTATTTGTTTACCAGGTGAGTGAGTTGGTCAAATTACCCTTTTGAGTCGCAGACCAGAATTAATAAGAATAACATAACACAGAGTTTAAACATTTTTCTTCAGTTTTATTGTCAATATTTATGTATTGTACTCACTGTGGCACCCATGCACTAGCCCAGCAATCAAGGAGCCTCAATCGTAACCACTGACACCAGTGAGGGGCGTCCACATAGGGAAGAACAACAAATACCCAAACAGTAAAGTACAATTTCCCTTAAGAGCACACAGAGATCACAGTCAGTCTGGGGCTGGTTTCTCCCTTTCTCTCCAGATCCCCAATAAGACCCCCCCACTGGTATAGCTATAGGGTCCGGATCTCAGCCTAGCAGGCAAGCTAAAACCTCCAGCACCCTCTCTGTCCAACCAGTTCTTCATGTCCCTGCCCAAGTAGCTGACACACACACACACACACACACACACACACACACACACACACACACACACACACACACACACACACACACACACACACTTTGAGATATGAGTTATATACAAGCACACAGACACTCCTTGGGAAGGCTGGCACAGATTCTCCAGCTGTGCCCCCTTTCTGCCCCATCTAAAAGGTAGTACCAGCTGCCACCACCCACTAATATCAGCTAATTAAAAAGGCCCTTAACAAAGGGTGTCCAATTATTACTGTGCAATATTATTATCCAAATGGTAAGTGCAATTGAACAGTCAAGGCTTATTTCGAGTGACATGCAAAGTGTCACTATATACATGCAATGTACTCTAGAACTTAAATTATCTCTAAACAAAACAGCCACAGTTGAAAGGTTTAAAAATATTTAATAACAGATAATAAAAACACAAGACAATACTTCTTACTACACAGTGCTAGTCAAGAGTTCAGAGATCACATGAAATGCATAACATAATATAGTAGAATAGTTCTGACATCAACACAGAAAAACACTTAGTCTAATATTCCTATTTCCTAGCTATTTCTAAAAGAGAATATGGAAATATATGATACTTGTTGGTCAACAAGGTACAATAACTATAAAAATAGGCTAGAGGCGATCATTAATACCTGGGGGAAATAATGCACCCAAATGTACAATCCAATATTTTTCCTTTTGTGTCAAAATATTCTCCCATCCTTGTTGGTGACTTCTGTCACCAACTATCCGAACCTAAATTTGGGGATGTTTAACTGTATGTTGGTCATTGGTGATTTTCTTGTTTCTGATGTTACTTTTAATGGATTGACAAGTGGCAAGATATATCACCCAACTCATGGAACAATTCCCAAAAAACTTTAAATCATATACCTTGCTAGTATTAGCACTGCTAAAAGATTTTGTTTTATTTATGTCACTGAAAGTGCCAATCAATTCTTTGCCCGTCATTGTTAATTGTTTATACCTGGCACCTCCACTACCATGATGTTTAAAATGTGAGAAAATAGAACTTAAAGTTTTGCCCCTTCTGTAAGAAAACTGACAACGTGTCCCAAGATGTTGTCTGAGAATCTCATTAGCCATCAAGATATTCCAATTTCTTTCCACAACTCCTCTGATAATCTGATTATTTCTGCCATATGTGGTAACTAATCTCAAGACCATATCACCTTTTTTGTTTTTCTGACGGTCCTGATATTCTAGAAGCTGGTTCCTAGTTAGTTTATCAGACCAATATTTGGCAGATCTAACATCTAATATCTAATATATAATGATCTATATGTCTTCTATTAATATAATGACTATGTATTTCATTGTTATTTTTATTTTATTTGTATTTTTATTTCCTTTTCCATTTTTGAATGCATATATTTAACCATACTATAAATAGTATCATGTGTATCTGTTGGCTTGTGGTTGTACATTTCTAAAAGAGACACAGAAGTCTAAGATCCTACTTACATAAAGAACACATGCAGATACTGGTGAGTTGGATGTTCTCAAGACAAATATAAAATGCTCTCTGATTCTCTCTCTTTAAATTGATAACATGGTGCTACTTCACATTACATCATTCTTAACAATTTTCTGTTTTCCTAGGCTAACAGAAACTCAGGTAATAGCCCTTTTGATCTTGCAGCTGGTCAAGAAGGCAGAGCAATAAAGGAAGTTATACATGTAAATTCTAGCCATTAACTCTGGCCTCAAACCAATAGGAATAATTCCTTCATTTAAGAGAACAAGCCTGTGGCTTATATTAATATTTACACATGACAGAATTATCTACAAAATTCTATCTGGCTAGGCTGGCAGCCTTCACATATCTTCACACTCATTGATATTGCTTATATTCAAATTGTGCAATATTTATAGTTTACTATTAATATTTGCATTTTGCAATGTTTACACCCTGCTATATGTTCTCTCCCTGCTTGTACTACTTCTGAGCAAAGTCTTAGCTGAAAATGACATAAGAACTAGCCTATTTCCTTAGTAACAGATAAACTCAATTAAGTAAATAGTGATGTATGTATTTGTCTCACTTCATAAGAAACTTCTCATTTGTTAATACTATCTATGAAATATACAAACATTTATTTAATTTACAACCCCATTTGTGCCTCTCTTACAAGCCATTTTACTGAATGTTCAGGACTTAACTATAAACAAATAAAATTAATAATGATATTTGTTAACATGACCTATGGAATAAAACACTGTACTACAAATGTTTCCTTTCTCCATTCATGACTTTCTTATAAGCTGTTTTACTTCAAGCACAGGCTTTAAATATTCATAGTAAGTCTTTTCACAGAGCATTTGCTGACAGAATGTTTTAGTGTATGTTGCACTTCAAAGATTTTAGTCCCTTGATCTTCTGCTTAAAACCTTCATTATATTATTTATCACACATCTATCACTGAACTTCAGCTGTATAATGCTAACTACACTATGGGTACTTCAGGCTAGTTTTCTAATTTTCAGCCTGTCTTCGGGACATAGAGGGATAAAGCCCTGACTACAGCCCATGTGACTGAGTGGAACAAGATAGGAGTTAGCGGCTGATGCTGGTTTACCTATTGGGGGCGATCTAACTCACTACAATACAGAAAAGTGTCACACATGCAGCAATATGTAGGATGTTTATTTAGTTTCTGCTTCATGGAACAGGTATACAAATGTGCATATCACTAGTAGAAGGCACTGCGTATCCTTGCATCTGCAAGCATACATTTAGCCACCCAGCAGAGGGATTAGGGCTCCATATAACAAAAATTGTAATGACTGCTTAGAGGGCAGTATCTGTCATTGGCGACCATTCCCCAAAATGAGTGCTGTGGATCAATTAATTCCATTATCTATACATAGTAATTCTGAGATACTTATACCATGGAGAAGGGGAAAATACTGCAAAACTCTCCAGTCTTAGAATTAGCTTACATTACCTCAATCTCTCTCACTGTTTTAAAGATCACACACAATTCTTAAATACCTATACCTTGAAAGTATAGGTACCCCCCCTCCCCCATTGTAGGTAAGCCTGCATCAGCTGTTAACTCCCATTCTTTCCCACTCAAACTTTCAATGAGCAACCTTTTTATTTGGTATTATGTTAGGTTCTTTGCATATCTTAACTGGATGACAAACATCATATAGGTCAAGTGCACTGAATATGCACCAACTAGATAATGCAGCATATGTTGCTATGTTATCTTATTAACAAATTAATTTATCTTAGCACATAATAAAGGGGTCATTCAGTTTATTCAGTCATATCAGTGCCATAGCTAGAGTGGGATCAACTGTCCTGGATGCAAGCTGTTTGGGGGTGCAACTGACATTACACAGGACATGCTGATAAAGTACAACTGCAGTAACGGCAGTCATATAAGGTAACAGAGAACTGGAGGCCCACAGCATCAGCTCTGAAAAGATGTGTTTACTAAAAGCTGTTTGCCAAAAGGACACATGGTGCCATGTCATCTGGAAGTGGATCAGAACCCGAGACTTTATGGCTATTATGGTTATAATCAGCACCTGAGCCATTTCAAGGTACTATATGCTATTTTGTTTAGGCCACAAATTTTACCAGCCTTTAATTTTAATTTCTGTAAACAAAATTGTTTTTAGAACAAGACTTGCATGTCAGCTGCTTTAATCTTCTACAGTATGTGTAACAGGTATTGCCAGAAGAAAAATCTTAATATTTTCCAGTTAGATAGCCAACACCATTCAGTAGAGCTCTGCACGGTATTAACAGTAACTTGAAGAATACATTGGTTTCCTTGATTCATTGAAGTTTTCTTAACAATATCTCTTGTACTGCATCTGCTGCAATATTATTCACTGCTTTCTGGCCTTTATAATAGATGCACCATCACAGGGTACTTCCCAAATTTCTGAACTAACTTTGTAGCTTCATATTTTAACTCAAAACCTGCTCAGCACTAGTACATTTTTATAACTCTGACCATTAGGTATATTCTTCTGTTAATTACACTGATCTATGAATTATTCTGTAAGTTCACAGCATGAATCCTTTTAAACATGCCAAGTGTTTCACACACATTATGACACAACACGATTTAAGGCAACAGTTTGTATTTCAGCACTTGCAATCACACCCAAGCCACATCTTAGCAGCATTCTTTAGTTTATGGCCAGAATATGTCACAAGAGCACAGAGATGTCTATAAGTACATTCAGTGGCTTAAACACAACTTTGGAAAATATACTGCATTCTATAGCAGCATCAAGCTAATATGTACTGTTTGCTTCTAACCATAAATGCTTCAGACCAGAAATGATTATTGTATGCAACTCAGCAGTGTTAACAAAATATCAACACTATTTTGTTTTTGTTTTTGTCTCTGCTACAAGCAGTTCTCACTGCAACAGTTTATCTTGACTTTTGAACATCTTTGCAAATTGATTATAACTGCCACAGAAGCTGCAAACTCAGCTTGTAGGGTGCTTTCTCTTGTATGTAGTAACTTTGCTTGCACTGAAATTGGTGCATGACTGCCTGTTCTATATCAAGCATCGTCTAGGAAACCTTGTAATCAGCCGTAATTCTGCTTTTATTTTTATCTCATTTAATATTTTTGACTTCATGTTACTCTCATTTTTACTCACACCCTTTATTTTTGCATTCTTTCAGTTCCTCGGGAATGCTTTTAAGCTGAATTCTTGAAAGCTTGGTTGCTCTACACACATACAGTACTTTGTCAAATGCTGAATCAGCTTCTCTTATGCATAGCTTGGACTTGGCCATTCTTGAGTCTGTACACCATTTTATCTCATCATAAATCATGTTTTAAGTCAGTGTTTTGTTTTCCTCATTTCAGCTCAGTCACATAAGCCACTACTGAATCCTGTTCCTTTGATTTCTGTGAAAAATAAATGACTTCCATATATTAAATTTGTCTCAGGCTTACAGTGAACCTAAGACTTGGTTGTCAGGTAGCTGTCTTGTCTCTGTCCTCTTCCTTAAGGTTAAAAGTGTAAAACAACAATTCATTCCTTGCATATGACATGAATAAGCACTGCATATTTAAGTTTTTCTGGCTTTTTGGCAGGTCCACCTGCAGTGAAATACATCTGAAATCTTTGAATCCATTGCTTCCTTTCCTCTAAGGTTTCATGCCACTTTTGGGATTTTGGTGATTATAAAGCTGACATAATGAGACAAAAATCAAAGAAATTGTGCTGAAGGATTTTTATCTGTCCAGTGGAAATTACATGTGAAAGGTGACAAAATAAAGACATAACATTTGTGAGGCTGATTCATGACTGGAACTATTGGAATGTAAGTAATTTTAAAATGATTAATATGAAAATGTGAACATAAAACCGATATCATCATTTTCATTGCAACAATGCTGCCATCAATTCCACTTCCACAGTCTAATATGTCACACCAAGGTTCTTGTGGATACAGTTCATTGCTTTCCATTTCTCTGCATTGTGATGCCATTCTGCCCATTTATTCATCCTTCCTCTATCCTTCCTTGGACTATTTGTCATCCTCCTATGTTAGATCTTTGTGTCATCTGTGAGGATAGAGATACTGCTCTCAATTCCTACAGATGTTTTTTTCTGAAACAAACACTCTGAACAGAAGGTTTTAAAAATTTTAATCATTAAGAGTGCAAATACTTAGAGGGCCGTGGTGGTGCAGTGGTTAGCATTGTCGCCTCACAGCAAGAAGTTCTCCCGTTTGATTCTCAGCTGGAGCACCTTCTGTGTGGAGTCTGCATGTCCTCCCTGTGGTCAAGTTGACGTCTGAAGACATGCAGGTAGGTACTTGCATGAATGGGTGTGCCTTCTTTGAAGGCTGGGCGTCGGGCTGGCAACTCGGCACCGTAAAAATCCACTGCCAGTCATTAGCGGACCGGAGATCCGCTGTGGCGACCCCTAACCGGGAAAAGCTGAAAGACAAAGATAAGAGTACAAATACTTAACTACATCTCTAGACTCTATATAAATCATTACTCATTAGCAGTTCTGCAAATCTGAAGGAAGGAAATACATTTCTTCACAATTAAGACACTTTGACCGCAAGAGATGACGTACAGAAATAAACAGAAAAAAATATTTTCATCTTTCCCATTGCATCCTATGGAATTTAAATGCGTAAAATGATTTTCTAAAATATGGAAGGTCAATACTAACGAGTTATGGGTAATCGAAAAGAATACTATTACAGTTTTCAAAGTACAGTGGTGGAAGATAAACTGGGGAGGGCAGGTCAAATTTACACTAAAAGTAATTAAATACATACACAAATAAGACATCTTAGTAACAATTTAAGAATTCTGTGAGAGCATTTGAGAGATTACAGATGGATTTCATTTAATTCCTGATGTCATTTAAGATCCCAAAGATGAAAGTGATCCTCTGGCAAGCTTCTCAAGTGGTGAATCTAGACTATATTAAAGAATATTGCTAATTTTAGCAGCAGATAAGCGCAGGTGCCTGAATAAAAATAATGCAAAGAATTGGAGCTACAGAAAAAATGTCCATATGTAGGGATATCATAGTGGATGCTAAATTCCTAGTTCTGTTTCCAGTAAGTACACTGGGGACTACTACAATGGTGTTTACAGAACACTAAATTCTAAACTGGTTAAATTACATAGATCTCTACATCTAGCTGTAATATGACCCGTTAAACATGTCATGAAAGAAAATGCATAGAAAATGGCTTGGCGGGGTAACATAGTCTAGTCTAATAAATGTAGACTCATTGGTTACAGTATTTATGCCTCTACCAAATTATGTTTATTTTACTCTCTCCTTTCAGCAAACATGGCTGGAAGACATAGCCCAGTTTCTACAAATCAAAGGATTTCTGAAACAAATAACTCAATAGAAATGTCTGTGGTTGCAGAGGATTTTGAGAGGGCTGTATGGTCCCAATTTTTCAGCTACATCTTATATATAATAGCAATTGTGTACTGGGTGTGGCCTTCACAGCACTCTGCAACAAACAGACATCCCCCACTTCATGTTCTTGTAAAAGGTCTTCATGAAAACAAAACTACAGTTTTGTCTCCAGGTCTACCTCTTGAATAAGCAGCATTCTTGAACTAATCATCTCAAAACAAAACAAAACAAAGAAATCATACTTCCATTTACATAAAGATGCTGTGTAATTTAGAGACAAAGTAAAAGCATTAATTCATACATTGCCCTTCCAGAAAATAAGGGTAGACAACACTGCTGTGCACATAATTAGTAAGCTTTATTATGTAGACGTATTCAACATTTTGTCTTATAGAGTTGGTTGGAATGAGCTGGAAGATTTGGCCTTGACAGAACAAAAGAATTTATTAAAGAAAATAAACTTCTGTTGTGAAGGATGATGACTATCCTCAGAGCTGGAGCTAGGTCAACTGGCACCTTGGGTGATACCCCCACTGACAACCCCATCAACCTATGATACATAAAAAAGTCATCCAGAGCCAGAGTTCAGGACAAAAGAAAAAAGTCCTATAGGCAAAATTATCTTTATTACTGAGACACACACAAATGTGTGTGTGCATGCATGCATGCACGCTCGCTTACACACACACACACACACACACACACACACACACACACACACACACACACACACACACAAAACAGTCTTTGACATGTTTGCAAATATTAAAGCTGCCACAAATGAATATATGTACAGCATTGCAGCCTAGGAGCTGCAAGAACTGATTGGCACTTGCACCCCATAACTCAAATTGCACCAGTAAATGAAGTAAAGGCATTTAAGGAGCTGCTGTTGACAGACTGCTTACAGGGATCTGCTGGCACCGCTTCTACAGTTTCATCTTTCATCTTTGTGATCCTAAATGGCATCAGGAATTAAATGAAATCATTCTGTAACCTCATATATGCATTCAAGGCATCCATTTGCCCACCCTAGCTAAACTTTGAATATCTTTTCTTATATCTAGGCAAACTTATCCACAGAAGCTACTGCTTTAATTTCACTTAAGAGATTTACTAAGGACTTCTCCTCTACAGTTTTGTCTTAATTACTGCATATACGTGCAACCAAAATAACTCTATAATAAAACTGTTTGAAACATGTCCATCACTGGTACACTGCAGTTCTGCCTACTAATTCTGCAATGACTCACATCATTCACTTGTTTTAGAATATTGGAGGCCCCCCCCCCCATACAACTTGTAATCTGTTCTATCAGACAGGAATTGGGACAGGCTTTTGCTGTCCAGCACTGTTTATTCTGGCTCTTGCCTCTGTCTAGACCATAGTTTTGCTGCTGTAGAGTGACTGCTAAGCACTCTGTTCCAATTTGCTAGGTGCTTTTGTTGCAAGATTGGTAGGTACTTTTAAACCTTTTATCATGCTTATGAGCTGTATAGTCTGTCTGTGGGAATCACTTTGACATGTCCAGTTATCATGAATTAACTCCAAAAACCCTGACATCATGTGCTATATCATAACTCAGAAAGTGAAAACCTACATTATCCTTCGGTATATCCCAATGTATAAACAGAATATGTTGTAAAATGCCTGTTACATACTCCCCTCAACTGATCTTTTACCAGCTTTAACTCGGTGTTGAAGATAGACTTGAATCATTCTACCAACCCAGTAGTTTCTGAATGACAGTAAGTGGTTTAAAACTATCTCACATTACAGTTTTCCCCAAGCTTGGCACAAATTTAGACGTGTAGTTAGCACCTCTCTCTTTTAAAAACCTTTCTGGGAAACTTGCTTTACTGAATATTCCCTTCAGTCATTATCCACCCAGTGTTTATTAAATTGTTTAAACATAAAAACTATACACAGATTTCAAAACAACTACAAAATAAAACATTTGCATTTTTTATGTTTTAAGACAATATAAACCTACAGATTTAGGGTTATTTAGTAGCATAAACCATGTTTGCCAGAGTAGACATTTTACCTGCAAACTTGGAGTACTCAATGGTAATATAACTATACCTATAGCTACCTTCTGAAGTATACAAAAGACAATGTCTGGAAAGCCTGGCAAACAAAAAAAAAAAAACAAAACACCTTCACTATAATGGGAATACAGAAATCTTAGAACTAAAGGGAAACCATTATAAAAGTAGACAAAGTTAAATGTTTTACAAATTTGCAAACCACAAATAGTATGTATAGACAATACTAAGCTATTCTTGAGCTCCACTAACAACTTGTTCACAGCTGGTAGGAAACCTCAACCAAATCCATTACCTGGTCTATCTAATTACACAGTGGCCTACAATCCAAACTCTCATTTTATAAAAGCTGCCTCCTCTTTAATGAAAAGAAAACCTAATTCTCCACGATCTTGTCACAATACATTTGATAATACATCCACTTTCCCCTTTAACCTCATTCCAAAAGAAACTATCCAAATCATATTAATAAACTTAAACAGGAACCATATTGCCTGACAACCTTCCTGCTGAATATTCCAAACTTGTCACAGACTCCACTGATTGCCCTTATCAATTCTAATACATTGCTCCCAAGAATTATTTGTCCCTGCAATCTGGAAGATGTCTTATATTGTCCCATTTCCTAAAGGTGACTCTTCCCTTGAAAACTCTAACTATAGCCCATCACAATCCTATCCTCTCTATCAAAAATCCAGGAAAGGTGTATTCCAAAAGATCTGCAAGCCGAACAACTGCTATTAAAAATAAAGCCTTATCTTCATTACTCAAAAAAGATTTCTGCTTGATCATAGCACAGAAACAACATTATTATCATTCTAATAAACATCAAAACAAAGGGCAACTAGTTTCCAGACTTATCTAAAGCCTTCACCACTGTACCCCACATGCTATCTTGCATTAACATAAATTACTCCTCCCTTAAATTGTTTTAAAGATGCATTACACGCCACAAACAACACTGTTGGCAAACCATCTATTCCTCCTTCATTCCAATACTAACTGGAGTGTCACAATACTCCATCTTAGACCCAGTAGTGTTTAACATCTTCATAAGTATACAAAATGTACTCATCGGTACAAGAAGGAGACATTGTTTGGTATGCCTATGGTTATGCTTTAAGGTGCACTACTCTGTCCATACCCCACTTATAAAAACTAATACATGCAAATTTCTAGTCACTAGTAATGTAGGTAACTAGAACTAAATGATAGAAAAACAAAGATGAAACTTCTATTTCAGCTAATACAAAGATCAGTGTGTAAATGAACTACCAGTGACATCTGTTAATTCACCTGCTGAAACTGTGACATGCATTAAATGGCAAAGAGTTATAATTGACCACAATTTAAAATTCAGTCAACACACAAACTTTTTTGTTAGCAAAACTAACCAGAAGCTCTGATGACTACACAGAGCCAAACCATGCCTTACCTGTGTGTCACTTAGCACAGAGGATTACAGCTCTGAGCTGTTAGTTTATTCCTATAGTCAAAGACTTCAGGATATGAGTCCTTTAACTACCTTCTGATAGGTGGCAAAATTCAAATGAACACCACAAATAAAAAAGAATTTCTCTTATAAAGTCTTCCCATTGATAAAAGGAAATTGAGAACTCTGAGAAAAGAAAGTTATTTGGTTTGAACCTCTGGTTTTACAGCAATTTAAGCTTTATGGCTTCATGCAATTTCTTGACGAACATCCAATGTGCACACAGTGCAGAAAGGTAAGATACACAGTCTCTAGGCACAAAACTCTAAATGAATAAAACAGTCACTTACTGTTGGTTCAGCCAGGTAAAACCGGACTTCTATTAAACTGGGAAAATGAACAGAAATTCTCTGCTGACTTGAACACACAAAAGACATTTCTACCAAAGCATCTCCAGTGCAGACCAAAGGTTCCAGTAAAATGCCTTAGGGCAAGCAGCTCACTCAAATCAGCTGAAAGCTTTTCTTTTCCTTACCACTCCTGCAGAATATATCACTTTTGGTCTTCTCAGGTTCTTTAGGCATATGTCTCCCAACAACAGTGTGCCCTTGTCCTCTTCCAGGTTTTCCATACTACTTAATAGTACTCTCAGTCAATCTCTTTGACTCTACAATTTCTGGCATTTTGTCTTTGGCCACTGTTTAAATAGTTGCCTCTCCCCCATATCTATTTACTTGTCTGACAGGTAATGGCTTATAGGTCAGCTGCCTAAGATACCTTCTCAAATTCCAACACCCATGGAACTTTTAAAAGAAAACCCTCAGCTGTTTGCAGGGTCCATACGCCTAGCAGCCCTACATATTCCTGTTGTTTCACTTTGCCTTGTGCGTTGCAGTTATCTCTTCCACTTTACTAAACTGCATGCAAGTGATGGCTGTCCTAGCATTTGCTTTTAAATGCCAGGCTATAAGATCCTGGCCATGATTCATAGCCATAGTTCACAATTTATAGGATCAGTGCAAGGAAAATGTAGGAGGAAATTGCAGCTCCTTATTTTGAGAGAACAGCACAGCACTGCTGCAGAAGCAATGCATTAGTGCGCAACAAGAAGGCAGCTGATGCTATGCATACGCAGGCGAGCTACACAGCATGAATACACATATATGTGATCTGATAAGAAGGCATCCATCTTCTGCACTCAGCTGGATGGTAATGGCAGGCATGGAATGCTTGGCAGAACAAACTTTGCTGGGTTACCTGGTATCCTCCCCTTCTCATCAGAAGGTGAGGCAAGAAGAGCAGCTATCCCAGGCACAAGGTGTCACAGGGCTGAAGCATTCGGCACCCCATGTGTGATATTTAACTGTAGCAACAAATATTCTGTTATACTTTAAAAAAGAACAAGAATTTTTTTTATCTCAGAGACACGACTTTTTTGCTGTTAATTTGGTCCACAACTTGGAGAGAGCAGATTTTTTTGGTCCTAAACTTAAAGTTAAGGGTTGCACCAGATCAGAGAAACACAGAAGGCACTAGAAGACGTAGCCATGACTCTGCATCATGCATCTCTCACTTTATTCATTCTTTATTTTTTCTTTTCTTTTTTGCCACACTTTATGAGTCTGGTCACAGACAAAAATGGCCACAGGCTGCTTCCTTTTTTTTTTTTTTTTGGGGGGTTGTCTTTTACATCCCTCTATATATACTTGATCAAAGCTGGTATAATCTCAGAAGCCGTAAATTTAATTATCAGAGAAGTGAGAACAGAGCCCTCCCACTGCGGTCATGCAGAAGAATTTGCCCCCTGCAACCCTGTAAAGAAGACTTTTATAAAATTTGATGATGATCGTAAGTGCTTGCATTTTCGAGTAATTGACGGTACGTTACTGGTACTTAAGTAGCTGGTACTGGAGTTATTAAAGCAGATCCCTTTATTAGCTTTTCAACAAAACAAAGTAGCTACAGTGCTGGCCTGTGCTTGAGTACATCTGACTTTCTTTATCATTCTTCTATTCTTCTACTTGGTTTATTCGTAAGAATTTCCATTGTGAAAGCTTTGCTGTCATAAAATGTTTTATCCACTTCCTACATCTTTGGCCATAGACCCCTCTGTTTATGAAATGTACTTTAGTCAGGCTAATTTGCCAGCCAACAGACACACATGCTGCTTAGTTTATTTGGAGAAGCTCATTACATATCCCACTGTAATGCTCATGTGCTGAATTCAACCAGGTGACTTGGAAAAGTTATCTTTTAACAGTTCAAGTGCATTTATTATAACAAGCTCCATCAGCCACCAAGTCTAATTCTTAATCTGGGGAATCATCTGGTTCTTCCCTAATACTGGTTCGCAGCAGCCATTAGGGCTGGTTTCAGAAAAGTTGTACATATCTTCTACCATCCTTACAAAAACTAGAAAATTTATCTGATCATCCTAGAAAGGCTTTTCCTGCTGTTGCTAATACTTCCACTGCAATGTCAGCACCAGTTGGTATAATTTGTTCATACCGTCTGCTCCTCGAGTTGTTTTGAAAGAAACCACTGATGACTGTAAGCAATATATTTACATTCCAACAGTTAATAGCGGTGAAATCCACTAATTCTGTAGTCAATATGACATTTTTCTCAAGATGTCATATCCAGGCGAAATATACCCAGAGCTCTTTACTGCTCAACTCTTTTTTCTTGACCGTCATAAGTTTACAGAGGCTGTTGTAAAGGCCCGTGTTAGAGATCCAGAACCACTTATCCCATCCCTTCTGACTTGCAGCATCAGGAAGCATTCTCCTTGCCACCTGGAACTTCATTTCTGCTGATAACCACTGCTGTCTGCACCCATGATTCTTCACTCTTTACTACTGCTATTTCTGTACAGCATTTCAACTACTGTCCCTGCTGCGCTCCAATATTGTATCCAACTGTTTATGATTGTGACTGATAATTAGAATTTATCTATCATGAATCTGCTTTTTACATGTAATTGTGCAAATGATCAATGTGGTTGTAAATCTGTAGGATAAGTCTACCAGTTTTAAAAAGGTCACTCTGTATTATATTATCCTACTTTAGGAAAATGCAACTTTGTTTCTCTTTTGTGTACTTTGACTTTTTTATATTGATATATGAAACTTTTTTCTCCGGGCCTCAGCTGAAAAAGGGGTTTGTTTTTCCCGACTCAGTCAGACTATCCCAGTGAAAAATCTAAATAAATAAATGATTCTGAGTCATGCTTCTTTTGAGACCAGCTTTCCCAGCACCGTTCATGCCTCTTCCTGGGCCAGTTCCCCTGGCACGTGAGATACGTTTTCTGAGACTGATATCTCTGGTTTTGATGAAGGCATTACATTCTTATCTGGCACCATTTTTTCATGCATTTACCTGCCTAGTGCCAGTAATGCCCTTACAGAGTCCGGTTTATTTAATACTAGCCCTTTTGGGTGTTACTCCCTCAGCATCCACTCTCCTAGCTTCCAGGTTCATGTCAAGGTTTCTTACACTGCTTTCTTTGGCTAGTCACTACTCTATTTTCACCACATCTGAGCTCCTGGCTGTATCAACATCTTTAACTCTGTTCTTGGAACCTAATTATAGGATGTTTAGGCTGGTTGGGCATTTTCTCCTTAACATACAGCTCTGTACCCCATTCCCCAATCATCTACCACTGTGCTGGGTGTCAGATTTCACTCTCCATAAAATTATTTTAACAGACTATAGGAGAGCCAGTGCTGCATGTAGCTCAGGTGGCACACAGCAACAGCAACAGCAGCAGCAACACCAACAGCAGCAGCAGTGACAGAAACAGCAGCAGCAACAGCAATAGTAGCAGCATTAGCAGCAACAGTAACAGCAATAGCAGCAGCAGCAACAGCAGCAACAGCAGCAACAGCAATAGCAGCATCAGCAGCATCAGCAACAGCAGCAGCAGCACCAACACCAACAGCAGCAGCAGTGACAGAAACAACAGCAGCAACAGCAATAGTGGCAGCATTAGCAGCAACAGTAACAGCAATAGCAGCAGCAGCAGCAACAGCAATAGCAGCAACAGCAGCACCAACACCAACAGCAGTGACAGAAACAACAGCAGCAACAGCAATAGTAGCAGCATTAGCAGCAACAGTAACAGCAATAGCAGCAGCAACAGCAGCAACAGCAATAGCAGCAACAGCAGCAGCAACACCAACAGCAGCAGCAGTGACAGAAACAGCAGTAGCAACAGCAATAGTAGCAGTATTAGCAGCAACAGTAACAGCAATAGCAGCAGCAGCAACAGTAATAGCAGCATCAGCAGCAACAGCAGCAGCAACACCAACAGCAGCAGCAGTGACAGAAACAGCAGCAGCAACAGCAATAATCGCAGCATTAGCAGCAACAGTAACAGCAATAGCAGCAGCAGCAACAGCAATAGCAGCAACAGCAACAGCAGCACCAGCACCAACAGCAGCAGCAGTGACAGAAACAACAGCAGCAACAGCAATAGTAGCAGCATTAGCAGCAACAGTAGCAGCAATAGCAGCAGCAGCAACAGCAATAGCAGCATCAGCAGCAACAGCAGCAGCAACACCAACAGCAGCAGCAGTGACAGAAACAGCAGCAACAGCAATAATAGCAGCATTAGCAGCAACAATAACAGCAATAGCAGCAGCAGCAACAGCAATAGCAGCATCAGCAACAGAAACAGCAACAACAGCAGCAGCAGCAGAATTTTGAGTAGAGAAAATTCCTTCAGTCTGGTTACAGCAGGGTCATGGACCCAAGTGTCATAGCACTTTTGAGAGGGCTATTACCAGCCCCAGGGCAGATATCACCAATCATGATTGTTTGCTTAATTGACCTACTCTGGAGGCAGTTAGTGGGTCATTTTTCCCTTCACCTGAAGGCTTGGAAAAAGATTACTAAGTTTGGATGGGCCATCATAATAATGATATTGAAAGGTTATACAGTCATCATTTTGTCCTTTCTCTAGAACTTATAATTACATTTGGCAAACATCCCAACTTCTGAAAGGCAAACAATATGGGAGGAGGTGCTAAAAGTCTGTTAAAGAAGAAAGCTATAAGACAGGTCCTACCATACCAGAAAGGCTTAGGATTTTATTTTTTTCCCAGATTTTTGTATAAAAGAAAGCAAATGAACTCAAGTCAACAATGGTTGTTACAATCGTAAAAAAAAAAAAAATCAATCCAAAAAAGTGTTTCAAATTGTTAAGGGACAGTTTGCCTTTCCTTGTCTACCAGAAGGAGAATGGATGCTCTCTTTGGACCTCTCAATGCCTAAATAAAAATTGTTATGGAATCCAGGAGATTATTTGATTTTCTGGATTTGACTGTCATTATAAGTATATCTTTTATCTCGGTTTTTACCCCAGGATACTTACCAAGTCCATGTCCATAGCATTGGTTCACTAGAGAGAAAAGGAAGCCAAAGTATTCCTATAAGTAAATGAAAGGATGTTTGCTGCTCCTTTTATGGTGGATCTATGGAACATAAGACAGTCTCTGATTAAACAGCTCATTTCCCTAAAGACAGCAGTAAACTGCAGTCTGATTTTCTACCAGTTTATTCTTTGATTTCATAGGATGCTCTTTAGACACTATTCCTTGTATGTCCTTGCTGCTTCTGGACAGATTTCTTTTGTTGTTGTTGTCTTTGCTTAGTTGTTTAGATGTCTGGTCAAATTCAACTCTGTGAACTCAATGACTTTAGAGTGCCAGTCCTGTCTGCCAAAAACTGCTTGTTTAAGTTCTTGCAAATCCATTTTCATATTCACTACTTCAGTAATGCTGCCCATCCACCTTTAGTCTCTTTTGCCCCCTTCTTTTTGTGCTTTCAAAATTTCCCAGCAGGAGTGCCTTCTCTAAAGAATCCTGCCGTTGTATTATGCAGTCAAAGTACTTCAGTTTAAATTTTACTATCAGATGTTCCTGTGAACAGCCTGCATTTATTTCCTTAGATACTAACAGAGTATGATCTTTTTGAAGTCCTTGGGATTCACTAAAGTCTACCCACCATAGTAACAAAAAAGAAAGAAAAAAAGGAAAGTAAAATAAAACCATAAATTTTCAGGAGCATAATCTTATTTAACATCCAACTTTCAAAGTTTTGGAACTTTACAGACCATTTGATGGTGCCTTTGCTCTTTACAATCTTATCCAAATTTGCCATAGCTTTCCTTCCAAAAAGCAAGCATCTTTTAATTTCATGATCACAGTCATTATCTGTAGTTATCTTTGAGCTTAGTAAAATAAAATGCCTGCCCCATCTACTCACAAAGAAATGACAGAGCTTGATGACATTTTAGTTCTTTAGAAATTGAGCAACAAGCAAGCGTTCGTAGTTTCTACTTTCATCTTCAACAGGCATTTCAACTCTTCCTTACATTCAGCCATCACAGTGGTATCATCTCCATACTTGAAGTTGTTAATTTTTCCCAACAATTTTGCTATCAGCATCTGAGTTGTCTAATCTACGATTTAAGATATGTTCACTGTATAAACTGAATAAGTAGGGTGGCAATATACAGCCTTGTCTTATTCTGTTACCAGTGTCAAACCAGTAAGTTGTTCTGTATTCAGTTCTCTCTGTCGCTACTAGTTATGGGTGCAAATTTCTCAGGAGTCAAATGAGATGACCTAGTATTTCCATTTCTCTAAGCACTTGGCAAAGTTTGCTATGATCCATACAGTCAAAGGCTTTACAGTAGTCAATAACAAACGGCTAAATATTCTGTAACTCCCTAGGTTTCTGCATTATGCACTTGATAGCGACAATTTGATCACTGATGTCTCAGCCCCTTCTAAAAGCAGCTTGTACAAGTGGCAAATCTCCGCCCATATCCTTCTAGAGTCTAGCTTGTAGGACCTTGAGCAATTATTTTGCTATAGCAAACAGTATTTCTGTTTGCTTAGCTGAGTTTGTAACAGAAGAAATGGTCTTAGGACCTGGGGAGCCTTAGAACCCTGGACATGGTCAGTCTTTATTGTATTTATGTTGATGGTGTTGTCATATTTCATAGGTTCATACTAGGCTATCTGCCCTAGGGCATTTATAAACCTAGCCAGAGTGTGTTTGGCTTTCGCCACCCATTTTAAATTAATTTTGCTATGCCCTTTTCGAGAAAGTTAGTATACTGTGCCTCTGTCTAACAGTGACACAGAAGTGATACCAGGGGTAAACCTACAATCTCCCATCCACTCATCAAGATTCCTCTTGAAGAGAGTCAATGAGGGACTCTGCCTAACCTGGACTGGGATTTTATTCCAGAGTGAAGGGAGCCTCTGGGTTATGAATCTGTCCCTCCAGCATGTCCTATTTATTTCAGTGCTGAGGTTCAAGTCTCTCGAGCGCGTAGCTCAATGGGATTTGGATTTTCTGAGGTGCAGCATGTCCATTAATTCCGGGTTGGATATGGCTTTATACGTCAGGAACAGATCGCCTCTGAGCAGGCAGTATGCCACTGAGTAGAGCTGGAGTTTCTTTAGCCGGGCAGCATATGGCATCTGTTTGAGCTCTTTGATCCTCTTGGTGAGGTACTTTTGGGGTCTTTCCAGTTGCTGCAGGTGTCTGGTAAGGTACATCCTAAAAGGGGCATTGTAGTCAATTATGGGCCTGATGAGGGATGAGTAAAGAGGCACGATCACCTCCCCTGATCTAGTTGTGAATCCCTTCATGATTAGGTGGGCTATATAAAATGTTTTTCTAACCACTTTGGCCACGTGGTTGTCAAATGAGAGATTGCTATCAACTTGGGTCCCCAGGTCCCTTCTGTACTTAATGGATTACCACCTATGTGGTAATTTGTGGGCACTTTGTTTTTGCCAAAGGGGATGACTATACACTTCTTGGTGTTTAGCTTGAGGCCATGGCTCTGGTACCAGTTGTCTGTTTCTATGAGGCCCTTTTGGAGGATGCTTGTGTCGACTGGAAAGTCAATTATGGCACCCAGTTTGCAGTCATCTGCGAACTTGGTCAGCCACAGTTGTTGGCCTGTACCTCCGAGAAGTATATACCGAACAAGAGAGGTCCCAGGACTGAGCCTTGTGGGATGCCACTTTTAACTGGTTTGGAGTCTGACATGGCTCCAGCAATTCTAACCATGTGGGTTCTGTCCTTGAGCCAGTTTGCAACCCATCTAGTGACATAGGGGTTTATATTCAAACTGGTGAGCTTATCTATAATGCCCGAGTGGGGTATTGTATCGAAGGCTTTTGCAAGGTCCAGGTAGGCTGTGTGGACCACCTTCCCCTCGTCAATGGCCTTGGTGACTGTTTCAAAGAAATCGACCAGGTTTAAGAGGCAGGATCTGGCCTTAACAAAGCCAAACTGGGTAGGATCCAGTGTCTGTAGGTCTCCAATATCTTTATTTATGAGGTCCATGATGATCCTTTCCATAGCTTTGCAGACCAAGCTAGTCAGGCTTATGGGGCGATAGTTTTTAGGATCCATTGAGGCACCACCTTTGTGGAGAGGGACCACTGTTGCTATACTCCACTCTTTGGGTATATATCCTGTAGTAAGGCTGAGACTGAACAGTAGTTTTATGTTTGGGTTTAGCTCTTCTTGGAGTTCATGTAGGATGCAGCCCGGGACACTGTCTGGTCCCATTGATGCTGTGTTTTATGCTTTGGAGAGGGTGGCTCTTACCTGAGCATCTGAGATGTCAGGGGCAGCACTCTGCTGGGGGAACAGCAGCAACAGCAATAGTAGCAACATTAGCAGCAACAGTAACAGCAATAGCAGCAGCAGCAACAGCAGCAACAGCAATAGCAGCATCAGCAACAGCAACAGCAGCACCAACACCAACAGCAGCAGTGACAGAAACAACAGCAGCAACAGCAATAGTGGCAGCATTAGCAGCAACAGCAATAGCAGCAGCAGCAGCAACAGCAATAGCAGCATCAGCAGCATCAGCAACAGCAACAGCAGCATCAACACCAACAGCAGTGACAGAAACAACAGCAGCAACAGCAATAGTAGCAGCATTAGCAGCAACAGTAACAGCAATAGCAGCAGCAACAGCAATAGCAGCAACAGCAGCAGCAACACCAACAGCAGCAGCAGTGACAGAAACAGCAGCAGCAACAGCAATAGTAGCAGTATTAGCAGCAACAGTAACAGCAATAGCAGCAGCAGCAGCAACAGTAATAGCAGCATTAGCAGCAACAGCAGCAGCAACACCAACAGCAGCAGCAGTGACAGAAACAGCAGCAGCAACAGCAATAATAGCAGCATTAGCAGCAACAGTAACAGCAATAGCAGCAGCAGCAGCAACAGCAATAGCAGCATCAGCAGCATCAGCAACAGCAACAGCAGCACCAGCACCAACAGCAGCAGCAGTGACAGAAACAACAGCAGCAACAGCAATAGTAGCAGCATTAGCAGCAACAGTAGCAGCAATAGCAGCAGCAGCAATAGCAGCATCAGCAGCAACAGCAACAGCAGAAGCAACACAAACAGCAGCAGCAGTGACAAAAACAGCAGCAGCAACAGTAATAATAGCAGCATTAGCAGCAACAATAACAGCAATAGCAGCAGCAGCAACAGCAATAGCAGCATCAGCAACAGAAACAGCAACAACAGCAGCAGCAGCAGAATTTTGAGTAGAGAAAATTCCTTCAGTCTGGTTACAGCAGGGTCATGGACCCAAGTGTCATAGCACTTTTGAGAGGGCTATTACCAGCCCCAGGGCAGATATCACCAATCCTGATTGTTTGCTTAACTGACCTACTCTGGAGGCAGTTAGTGGGTCATTTTTCCCTTCACCTGAAGGCTTGGAAAAAGATTACTAAGTTTGGATGGGCCATCATAATAATGATATTGAAAGGTTATACAGTCATCATTTTGTCCTTTCTCTAGAACTTATAATTACATTTGGCAAACATCCCAACTTTTGAAAGGCAAACAATATGGGAGGAGGTGCTAAAAGTCTGTTAAAGAAGAAAGCTATAAGACAGGTCCTACCATACCGGAAAGGCTTAGGATTTTATTTTTTTCCAGATTTTTGTATAAAAGAAAGCAAATGAACTCAAGTCAACAATGGTTGTTACAATCGTAAAAAAAAAAATCAATCCAAAAAAGTGTTTCAAATTGTTAAGGGACAGTTTGCCTTTCCTTGTCTACCAGAAGGAGAATGGATGCTCTCTTTGGACCTCTCAATGCCTAAATAAAAATTGTTATGGAATCCAGGAGATTATTTGATTTTCTGGATTTGACTGTCATTATAAGTATATCTTTTATCTCGGTTTTTACCCCAGGATACTTACCAAGTCCATGCCCATAGCATTGGTTCACTAGAGAGAAAAGGAAGCCAAAGTATTCCTATAAGTAAATGAAAGGATGTTTGCTGCTCCTTTTATGGTGGATCTATGGAACATAAGACAGTCTCTGATTAAACAGCTCATTTCCCTAAAGACAGCAGTAAACTGCAGTCTGATTTGCTACCAGTTTATTCTTTGATTTCATAGGATGCTCTTTAGACACTATTCCTTGTATGTCCTTGCTGCTTCTGGACAGATTTCCTTTGTTGTTGTTGTCTTTGCTTAGTTATTTAGATGTCTGGTCAAATTCAACTCTGTGAACACAATGACTTTAGAGTGCCAGTCCTGTCTGCCAAAAACTGCTTGTTTAAGTTCTTGCAAATTCATTTTCATATTCACTACTTCAGTAATGCTGCCCATCCACCTTTAGTCTCTTTTGCCCCCTTCTTTTTGTGCTTTCAAAATTTCCCAGCAGGAGTGCCTTCTCTAAAGAATCCTGCCTTTGTATTATGCAGTCAAAGTACTTCAGTTTAAATTTTACTATCAGATGTTCCTGTGAACAGCCTGCCTTTATTTCCTTAGATACTAACAGAGTGTGATCTTTTTGAAGTCCTTGGGATTCACTAAAGTCTGCCCACCATAGTAACAAAAAAGAAAGAAAAAAAGGAAAGTAAAATAAAACCATTAATTTTCAGGAGCATAATCTTATTTAACATCCAACTTTCAAAGCTTTGGAACTTTACAGACCATTTGATGGTGTCTTTGCTCTTTACAATCTTATCCAGATTTGCCATAGCTTTCCTTCCAAAAAGCAAGCATCTTTTAATTTCATGATCACAGTCATTATCTGTAGTTATCTTTGAGCTTAGTAAAATAAAATGCCTGCCCTATCTACTCACAAAGAAATGACAGAGCTTGATGACATTTTAGTTCTTTAGAAATTGAGCAACAAGCAAGCTTTCATAGTTTCTACTTTCATCTTCAACAGGCATATCAACTCTTCCTTACATTCAGCCATCAGAGTGGCATCATCTCCATACTTGAAGTTGTTAATTTTTCCCAACAATTTTGCTATCAGCATCTGAGTTGTCTAATCTACGATTTGAGATATGTTCACTGTATAAACTAAATAAGTAGGGTGGCAATATACAGCCTTGTCTTATTCTGTTACCAGTGTCAAACCAGTAAGTTGTTCTGTATTCAGTTCTCTCTGTCGCTACTAGTTATGGGTGCAAATTTCTCAGGAGGCAAATGAGATGACCTAGTATTTCCATTTCTCTAAGCACTTGGCAAAGTTTGCTATGATCCATACAGTCAAAGGCTTTACAGTAGTCAATAACAAACAGCTAAATATTCTGTAACTCCCTAGGTTTCTGCATTATGCACTTGATAGCGACAATTTGATCACTGACGTCTCAGCCCCTTCTAAAAGCAGCTTGTACAAGTGGCAAATCTCAGCCCATATCCTTCTAGAGTCTAGCTTGTAGGATCTTGAGCAATTATTTTGCTATAGCAAACAGTATTTCTGTTCACTTAGCTGAGTTTGTACCAGAAGAAATTGTCTTAGGACCTGGGGAGCCTTAGAACCCTGGACACGGTCAGTCTTTATTGTATTTTTGTTGATGGTGTTGTCATATTTCATACAATGTCACTTAAGGGGAGAGTTTGTATGTAGTGATCTCCGAATCTTGGCTTACTTCCTTTCCAGTTGCAATTCCCAAAGCTTGTCATTACATCTACAGTGATGACTAGATCTCACCCATCTTCAGTCTGGAAGGCTTTTCCCATTACAGACTTCTCAGACATCAGTCACCATGAATGCATTTGGTCTTGGGTGAGGAGACACTATAGAGCACAGGTAGATCAATTTGCTTGATCATATCATAATTTCTACCTTCACTTAAGCATACTGAAAATGAGATCTAAATAAAGACTAAGGCCAGTAGAAAAGACCCAAATTTTAATGTAAAATGTACAAAAACCAATACAAACTCCAGTGACTTGGCCAAAAAGGCCACAAAGGCCTTTCAAGAGTCAAAAAGCACAACACCAGCAAACAATTAAATACATCACTGCATAAAAATCCACCAACAAAAATAATTCAACTAAATAATCAAATAAAAAAAATCAAGTAAAATAAAACAATTCAGTTCAAGAACCCTATACTTTATAGAAACACCTTTTAATTATATTCTAAATTTAGGCCATTAGGGCCAGAGTACCATATTTCAAAATAAATAAACTCTCTTTAAAAAGTAGCTTAAAAAGTAGCTTGTGTTTTAAGTCACTATCCATAAAAACTTTTACCTTTTCTAATATGGTACCCTGACAAAGTTTTTCATTCCCATTATGGCACAAAGAAAAGTGCATGGCAAATGAATTGTCCACCCTTTGGTTTCTTATGTCCCTCAGATGTTCTAAAAGCCTAGTTCTAAATGTTCTTTTTGTTTCTCCTATGTAAAAAAGATTATACTGGCACTTCAGGGCATATACTATATCCCTTCTGTATTAATGAATTATTTTTATTAGTGGATTTTTTAATGCAGTGATGTATTTAATTGTTTGCTGGTGTTGTGCTTTTTTACTCTTGAAAGGCCTTTTTGGCTGAGGCACTGGAGATTGTGTTGGTTTTTGCAGATTTTACATTAAAGTTTGGGTCTTTTCTTCTGGCTTTGGTCGTTATTTAATACCCTTTTGTCTGTGTCGTTTTGTGAAAATGAGATCTAGTCTGTTGATATTGTTGGCTTTTGAAGCTCCCACCTCAGGGAGCCATATCTCTTCAGTCATACCTGTTTCTTTGTCTAGTTTATCTTTGAACAGGGGGAACACTTTCCTAACTACTATGTAGAGAGGCCATGAGATTGTGGCCGTAGTCCAGCAATTCACAAGTTACTTATCTAGTTAGCCACATCCTAGAAGAGTCCAAATTTTTCATTGAAAAACTCACCTACTGT
Organism: Protopterus annectens; assembly: GCF_019279795.1. Taxonomy (NCBI): domain Eukaryota; kingdom Metazoa; phylum Chordata; order Ceratodontiformes; family Protopteridae; genus Protopterus; species Protopterus annectens. The sequence continues at coordinate 370,075,346 of NC_056731.1, forward strand.
TTGCTGATGCAATAAAAGGCCCCTGGGCCTCTCAGTGGCAAGAAGGGTTTCCATCTATGGAACTGCACATTATGCAACCTCTTTGTGTCTCCAATGAATGGCAGGTGTCCCATTTTCTTTCCACTGATTCCAACACTGAGAGAAGTTAGAGCAAGGGTTCTGTGGTTCACAAATGACCTACTGGACTCCTTTACACTTTTACCAATTTCCACCAATACAGTTTGTCCAGAAATCCAAACATCTCCAGGCCAAGATTAACCAGCTCAGATAAATGACCCCACCCCCCATGACTCCCTTTTGGTGAAAGAAGCCACTTTGTTTGCAACCTTTCAAGATGCCACAGTTTCAAACTTGAACCAAATTCTACCATATCTTTTCTCTCTGAAGCTGATGGCATGGCTTATTTAGTTCCAGGAATGGCCATTAGTCCTGACTTTTCCAAGAGGATAGCTGTTATCATTTCTTGCTTTCACTGACCTTTCATAAAAAGGTTTACTGACAAATGAATCCATTTCTCTATTTAAAACTCCAATAATGCACAGAGCCTTTCTCTGGTTCTGTTTCATTTATTGTATTTTGTTTGTTAAAATGTTTTCTCCGGCCTCAGCTGTTTTTCCTTTAATACTAATATAGCTGCTCTTTCCAGTTTTCACTCATCATTAGACTTTTTGTCAGTTACTTTGTTTAGGAGTCACATTTCACATGGAATGACAAATACACTACATTTTGACTTCTACAATGTGCATAAAAATGAAAGACATAACTATTAATATTGCAGACGGTTCGTGCATACATAGAATGCATATTCGTAGGTCAGAACTCTCTCACAGAAGTATGGTTTAGAGAGTAGTGAACAGTGATGTACGATGTTCTGACCTAAGAATGCTCATAGGTTCATAGGTAGGTACTAGGTTATTGGCCCTAGGGCCTATATAAGCCTAGCCAAGAAGGTACCCTGGCTTTCGCCACCCAAAAAAATTATTTTCTTGTGCCACTGTTAAGCAGAGCCACAGAAGTGATCACTGGGGTGAATTTCCTATTTCCCATCCAATCATCAAGATTTTTCTTGAAGAGTGCTAATGAGAAGCTTTGTTTGATATAGATAGGTAGTTTGTTTCAGAGTATGGGAAGTCTCTGGGAAAGGAATCTATCCCTCCAGCATGTTCTGTTTATTGTGGTGACAAGGTTTAGGTCCCTAGAGCGTGTAGCTCAGCGGGATTGTGATTTCTTTAAATGGAGCATGTCCAACAGCTCTGGGTTTGACATAGCTTTGTATGTTAGGCAGAGATCACCTCTGAGTAGGCGATATGCGAAGGAGAAAAGCTAGAGATTTTTGAGATGGTCTGCACAGGGCATCTGTTTGAGGCCGGCAATCCTCTTTGTGAGGTATTTCTGCGGTCCTTCTAGTTGTTGAAGATTTCTTGTGAGACCAAAAGGGGCATTGTACTCTATAATGGGTCTAATGAGTGACAAATAGAGGGGAACAATGACCTCTTTTTTCCTGGATGAGAAACCTTTTGTGATGAGGTGTGCCATGTAGAAGGATTTCCTGACTACTGTGGCGATGTGATTATCAAAGGAGAAATTACTGTCCACCTGTGTCCCAAGGTCTCTTATCACACTTTTGGTGTTAAGTTTACCACCGCCTATGTGGTAGTTCATGGGTACAGAGTTTTTACTAAAGAGGATGACAATGCACTTTTTGGCATTGAGCTTGAGGCCATGGCTTTGGCACCAGGCATCTGTCTCAGTGAGGCCCTTTTGTAGGATGTCCACATCGTTAAGAGTTTTGATTATTGCTCCTACTTTGTAGTCATCTGCAAACTTCATTAGCCAAAGACCTTCTGTGTTAGCCTGTACTTCAGAGAAGTAGATACCAAACAGGAGAGGACCCAGGACTGAACCCTGTGGTACTCCACTTGTCACTGGTCTGAAGTCGGATTTGGAGTCAGCTACTTTCACAGTGTGGGTTCTTTCAGTGAGCCAGTTGGCAACCCATCTTGTGACATAGGGATTTATACGTAGTTTAGTGAGTTTATCTATAATTCCAGAGTGGGGGATGGTGTTGAAAGCCTTGGCAAGATCTAGATAGGCTGTGTGAACCACCTTACCCTCATCTACGCCTTTGATGACTGCTTCAAAGAAGCCTATCAGGTTTGCCTTTTACAAACCCGAACTGGGTGGGGTCTAGAGTATGGAGATTACCACTGTCTTTGTTTATAAGTTCCATGATGATTTGTTCCATGGCCTTGCAGACCAGGTTCGTCAGGCTAATGGGGCGGTAGTTCCTGGGGTCTGTGGTGGCTCCCCCTTTATAGAGTGAGATAACTGTCCCTGTGTCCCATGCAGTGGGCACAAAGTTTGAGGTGAGGCTATGACTGAACATGATACTTAGGTGGGGTGCCAGTTCGCTCTGTAGTTTGTGTAAAATGCATCCTGGGATGTTGTCAGGTCCCATGGATGCTGTGTTCTTGGCTTTGGAGAGTGTGGTTTTTACCTGTGCAGCTGTGATTACAGGAACTTTGCATTTTTTCGGTATAGAGATGGACCTTTTAGGGGGTGAGAGGGGGATAAAGTTAGCACTGAACCTATCTGCCAGGATGTTGGCAATATCAGTTGGTTCTGTATATTTAGTGCCATTGTGCTGTAACTCAGAGCAGATCTGAGTGTTGCCATTGAGATTTTTGACATAGCTATAGAATGCTTTGTGGTTGTCTTTAGAATCAGTGGCAATTTTGTTTTCGTAACTAGCTTTGGAGGATTTTATGAGGGATCTCAGCTTCTTACTGAGGCTGACCAGGTAGTTCCTCCAATTGTGGGATTTTACTCTTTTTTGCAACAGTTTCTTTATTCTGTTGTAAAAATTGTTTATGGCAGAGGACCACCAGATTGGCTTAATTTTTTTTGAGGATAGCATCTTAGTTCTCTTAGGGATAGCATGATCCACGCACTCGTGTAAGTGCTTATAAAGTGCAATTGTGTAGGATTCAGCAGTCGTACCTATATTGTCCATCTGCGTGGGTGTCGTGACGTTTGCCACTTCTGTCTTAAGAAGCGTGAAGTTGGCTTTAGAGAAATTTTTTACGGTAGTTTCCCTAATGGGGGGTGGGGACGGGATGTGGATGTCTAGGATGATTAGCTTGTGACTGGATCTGACCAATGAGGAATTGACCTTTGGTGTGGAACACCGGTCACCCATGTTGGTAATGACCAGGTCTAGGATATTGCTGCCTCTAGTGGGGGTGTGGATAAGTTGATCCAAGGTGTTGGAATTTATGAATTCCAGAAAACTTTGAGCAAAAGAGTTGGTACATGAGTAGTTTTCCCAGTTAATGGTGGGGTAGTTGAAATCGCCCATTATTAGGGTGTTGGGTTGTACCCTAATATTTTCCAGTGTATCTAGAAATGAGGAGTGGGAATCCTGGGGCATGGTGGGGTATCTGTAGCAAGCTACAATTTGGATTGCGGTCTTGCCCAGAGTTAGTTGCACTTGGATAATCTCTGATGCATTATGCTGAGCAACTAGCCTGGCGGTGTGGGTATCCTTAATAAATATGGACACGCCTCTGCCTTTAGTGTTTCAGTCCAGGTTAGGTGGCCAAAAGGTGTGGTATGAATTATAGCCTGGTAATGCAGGGGTGCTCTCTGGAGTCTTGAACCAGGTCTCTGACACTGCACAGATGTCGATGTTCTCACTTTTAAAGTGTGCCTCAAGTGAATGCATTTTGAGGTTTAGACTTCTAGCATTAAGTAGCATTACCCTCAGATTTTGCTTGCTTGTACCTGTTATGGTGGTGAATTTGTCATTTGAACCTTGCGTAAAATAGGCACTATAGGAGTGGCTAGAGCCTTAGCTAGTACCTGGAATCCCAAGGGTGACAGGTGCAGGCCATCTCTGGCAAAGCATCATGGTCTGTCGATCACGTCATCCCAGGCAGACAGATACTGGATCCCCTTAGAATGACACCAGAAGCTTAGCCAATTGTTGAAGTAAATCATTTTGTCCTTGTACTGTGGTATCATTGTGGGTGATGGCAGGATGCTACTCAGGGCTAAGGTCATACCTGCCTGGGCTACAAGATCGGAGAGCTCCTGTACGTCTCTTTTCATGTAGTCCAGGGAGGTACGTCTCAGATTATTCACACCAATATGGACAATGACAGAGTCGTATTTGTACTTGTTGTGGAGTGACCTGAGTGTGTGCATTATGTGGTGGATCCTGGCACCTGACAGGCAGCTGACAGTAACTTTCTCCTTGTTTAGCCTGGTGAGTGGAACATCAGTGTGCCTAACTATAGAGTCACGTATGACTAGAGTTTTGGGTACGTTGTTATGCCTTATGGGCTGTGGTTGAGTGGCACACTGAGTTTGTGGGCTATGTGTCATTTGGGTTGTGTTGGTGGGTGCATGTTGCATGCGTTGCTGCTTTTGAGGGCTCTGTTGCTTGGGCAGATTTTTATTGAGAGCCTCCTCGAATGTAGTTGTGTGTTTTGTGTTTCTATGTGTGTGTTTTGGTGGTGTAGGTTTTGAGGGACTATGCAATGAGTTTGGTGTGCTGCAAGTGTTTACCTTCTCCTCTTGACTGTCTAGTCCAGTCTTAGGTGAAGAGAGCTTTGCTTCCAGTTTGGCTATATAAGTGAATCTCTCACAGGTTGTAGTGTTGGGTGGTAGGAGGAGTGGGTTGTCTGTGTACATGAGGCAATTGCTGCATTGCCCCAAGATGCCCAGATTCATCAGGTAGACAGGAGAAAACACTGGGAGCTGACCCTTAGACATGCCTGGATAGGTGCTTATTTATTAAGTACTAAAAACTGTTTTCCTCTAGATAAGTGAGGAAAGTCGAGTGCTGTAGTAATTAGTAGCTTATTTAGTGCTTACAACGAGTTTTGAACATGTGCTGAGTTCAAAGAAACAGATCTGAGTGCTAAAACTAAAAAACTGACTAGTTTTAAGGAAAAATTTGAGGAGCAGAGTTTATGGCGCCGGGAATAGTTTAACCCTAACTAAGCGGTGATGCATAAAGTGTATTTTGTTTTTTTTTTGCATTACTTATTCTGCGGTTGTTCAAACTATCTACAATATTATTAGGAATAACTAGCAACTACTTGTATCTGATGATAGGCATTGGTCAGTACTTGGTAATGCACCCAAGTTTTGTTATAAGAGCCATCCTACTGAGGAAGTAGCCTTTGGCAACATGGTAAACTGTAGGAGATTAGCACATTTAGGGTTTTGCTGTGCACTGCAAATTTCTTGGTTGATGCTAAGTTAGCCACTGCTGAATCTATTTGTCTTGCAGTGGGTGTTAGCACACAATATCATGGTCACTGGCTGGCTGCAAATGGAGCCACTAACAAATGCTGTTCACTTAGTTAGGGCACAACTCCCAGCATCTTAACATGGTCTGAGAGCCTGATCACTTAGAAATCATGGTGTTTAGAATATGTGATTGCCTCATCTTGGCTCTCTGTTTTATCCATTTCTAAATTGCTTGCCCATGTTTAATGACATCATTTATGTGATTGCTCTCATTTCCATAATGTACCTCATTTGAATATTACTATGCAGTCATTTACATATGATGCATAGTGTAACAGACAGAATGCAAAATATAATCTGCACATATGCTGAATGCAATATTTTGTCAGTGAATTTTGTTGTCAAATTTCTTTTCATTAATTTATTTCAATGTGCAGCAATGGTAAAACAAGCAACTGGAACTGGGACTGGAAAAGATGGAAGGGAGACTTATATGTATAGAGTTAATATATTCTTGACTCCAGCTGGCACCATTAAGAAAAAAGCTGTTGGCATGTGGGCAAAAAAATTACAAATGAAGCTAATTTTACTTATGCTTGCAACTAAAATTCATTTTGTTTATATTGTAGGTTATGTAACTTGCAATAATCTAGGAATGGCAAAGACTGCACATGTTCAAAATAAATGACATTGTCACAGAGACATCTCAGATACTACGCAAAGCCATAGTGATATCCTGAATGAGTGTACTGATTTGCAAAATCTTTGGAATGTTATCAGGAGAATATCACATATAAAACTTGGTGTGCCAGCAATGCATATTTTTCAGAAATGTACCTGTAGCTGTTAGAAGTAAAACAGAGCAGGAAATGAAGTACAGGAAACCTTACATGTTAGTAAGAAGTGGTTAGAGCATATGGAATTGGTTAATGTCACTTTCACGCAGAAATACATGATTCAAATTTCTACTGCTCTACAAGATTTGAACAGAGTGATTAAGAAAGAGTATGGCCCATTGCATGCAGTTGAAATGGTCTCAAGGAAGACAAAGGCTATTTTGAGCCTGAGTGCAGACCAGAATTTCTGGCTAGATGAACAATGCTTTAAATTATATACAATTAATAAACCATTAGGAAGGTACATATTCCTATGACTTTCATTTGACATTTCATCTACAGTAGAAATGTTCCAAAAGTTGCTGCCCATGCTATTAAGGAATTGAAAAATGTTGTGAATGTAATTGTTTGGATCTTAGTCTGCGGTTGGGCAGAGAAAGACCATGAAAACTGGCTGATACAGCTGCTGAGAATAAGAAACCTACATTATTTCAAGATAAGTAAGGGCACATGTAAAGTCAGTGACAATTTTGATATAAATGATTCGTATTCTAACAACATAGGGTCTGAAGCCAGCAACAAAGGAACTCCAGCCCTTATATCAATGCCAAATCTGGAAAACTTTTAGTTATGTACTCACCATAACTTCAGATGTTTGGGATCCATCTCGCCTACATTCTGAATGATGGGTTCGGAGCCGATCCCTCGGCTCCGACTGCACGCTTATGCCAAAGAGCGAAGTCTCTTATTGGCTGAGCTTACTATATCCCAGGATGCACCACTACCAGTCCCCCAGATCTAGTTTGTCCGCATACATGCACACATGCACGCCCTGCTTATATAACATCGTCAGATGAAACAAGATAAAAACAGTAGAACTCAAAACCGTTCAATCTCTTCTGATCTCCAAGGCAGGGGGAAGGAGGGTGGGTATCAGGAATGTAGGCGAGATGGATCCCAAACATCTGAAGTTATGGTGAGTACATAACTAAAAGATGTTATGTGATCCTATCTCGCCTACATTCTGAATGATGGGACAGCGTCGCTAGCACCTGAATCCTGGGTGGCTCACTGGAAAACACTCCTGAGTACCGTGGAACCAAATGATGCTCGTCCTTTAGATGCCACATCCAATTTGTAGTGGGAAATGAAAGTGTGCGGGTTGGACCAAGTAGCCGCAGCACAAATTTCCGATATAGCGAGCTTGGAATGAAAGGCTATAGAAGTAGCCATAGCTCTGGTAGAATGAGCTTTGATAGATGTTGTAAGTTGCTTATTCGAAGAAGAATAGGCCTGAGCTATGCAATCTCTGATCCATTTTGAGATAGTGGCTTTTGTGATGGTTTGGCCCAATTTATTATCTGAGAAGGACACAAACAACTGGTCTGACTTACGAAGTTGCTGAGTCCTGTCTAAATAGAAGCGTAATTGCCTGTGAACATCCAATTTATGGAGAGTGTATTCTGCTTCATTGGAGAATTTTGGAAAGAAAACTGGTAGCTCTAGAGATTGTTGAAGACAGAAACTAGAACAGACCTTTGGGACAAAGGATGGATTAGGCCTAAGTGATACTCTATCCTTGTGGAAAATCAAGTACGGTGGTTTAATAGACAGGGCTTGAAGCTCTGAAACTCTTCTTGCAGAAGTAATAGCCACTAAGAATGCCGTTTTCCAAGACAGATATTTTAACTCGCATGTAGCAGCCGGTTCGAAAGGGGAGATGTTAATGCAAGCACTAAATCAAGATCCCACGGAGGTGCAGGATGAAAACTGGTGGTCTTAATAGACTCGCACCTTTAATGAACGTTTTGCATAGTCTGCTGCTCATCAAAGGAGGATCCATGGATTCGTGGAATTTAGAGATAGCCGCTAGTTGGACTTTAATGGTTGAGACAGAAGATCCCTGATTAAACAGGGATGTTAAGAATTTCAAAACCTCTGGGACAGGAGCAGTGATAGGGTCTAAGCCCTTGAGTTGAGCCCAGATAGCAAACCTCTTCCACTTACTGAGGTACAATTTGTTAGTGGTGGGTTTGTGGGCCGAAGATAAAATGTGAACAACTTCCGGATCTAGTGTGTGCCTTCTAACTAAGGTCGGAAGTGGAGGAGCCAAGCTGTCAACTTCAAGGATTGAAGGGACTGATGCCAATATCCCGACTGATGGATTAGCAAGTCCGGAATCAGGTCTAAGGTCCACGGATCGTCCACTGCATGCTTCTTCAGGTAAGGAAACCATATCTGACGAGGCCAGTATGGGGCAATCAGAATCATTATAGACCCCAGTTGAGAAGCTTTTTGAATAACTCTGGGAAGAAGCGGAATTGGAGGAAAGGCATAAAGTAGCCCTGTTGGCCAAGGTTGTGCTAGAGCATCCATGGCTGGTACTTCCTGATGTGGAATCAAGGAGAAGAACCTTTGGCACTTGGCGTTTTGTGGAGTTGCAAATAGGTCGCAGCACGGCGTCCCCCATCTCTTGAAAACCTGGGCTGCTACTGTGCGGTTTAGAGACCATTCGTGAGGAGAGAGAATTGTCCTGCTTAATTTGTCCGCCAATACATTTGACTTTCCCGGGATGTGGGTCGCTACCAAGAAGCGGTTGGTAGCTACAGCCCATTCCCACACTCTCATGGCCTCTCTGCAAAGGGGTACGATCTGGTCCCTCCTTGTTTGTTCAGATACCAGACCACCGACATGTTGTCTGTGTGGATGGCGATGATGCCCTGAGGAAGAAACTTGTGTAAGGCCTGTAGGGATAGAAGTACAGCCCTCATCTCCAACACGTTGATGTGGAGAAGAGCTTAGTCTGCAAGCCAGGACCCCTGAACTACCCTCCCCAGCCATTCCCCCGCCCCCACCCTATCTGGGAGGCATCTGTCGTCAGGGTAACCACTGGAGGGAGGACAAAGGGTTTCCTTGATCCAAGTTGGATGTCTGAAGCCACCAGCGCAGGTCCCTTTGCATATTTCCGTAATCATGATGTGATGATTGAGGGAAGATCCTGAAAAGACCATTGAGTTGACAAGAGCCACTGAAGAATCCTCATGTGTAATCTTGCTAGAGGAACTAAAAGAACTGTGGCAGACATTGAGCCTAAAACCTGTAGAACCATCCTGGCTGGGGCTTTGGATCTGAGATCAGAGCTTGAACTTGGCCTGTAAAGTTCGGATCCTTTCGGCAGGAAGAAAGACGCATCAATCTTGAGTCTATCTCTGCTCCTATAAACTTTATGCGTTGAGAGGGCAGCAAGACAGACTTTGACCAATTGAATGTAATCCCAGGGAAACACCCAGGAGATGGTGGCTTTGAGGTTGTCCATTAGTAGATGCCTGGTGGTGGCAGTCAGGAGCCAGTCGTCGAGATAGGGAAACACTTGGAATCCAAGACTTCTCAGGTGAGCCGTCACTACTGCCAAACACTTGGTGAACACCCTAGGGGCTGTGGTGAGACCAAAGGGCAGAGCGCAAAATTGGTAATGACTGACTCCCAGGCTGAGCGCAGATACCTTCTGGACGCCTGATGTATCGGTATGTGATAATAGGCGTCCTTGAGGTCTATGGAGCACATCCAAACATCCTTCTCCAATAATGGGAGAATGGATTGTAACGTGACCATTCGAATTTGGATTTCGTGACGGATTGGTTCAGTGTGCTGAGATCCAATATTGGCCTCAGGTCCCCTGTCTTTTTGGCACTAAAAGAACCTGGAGTAATTTCCTGATCCGATCTGGTCTGTGGGGACCGGTTGGATGACTCCTTTCTAGCAGCTTTAAAGCTTCTGCGGCTGCTATTTCCCTTTGACTGGGTGGTGGGTCCGGGATTCTCTTGGCGGTGGGGGTGAGTATGTGAATGGGATGGTGTAACCTCCGGCAATGATCCGAAGCACCCATCTGTCCTGAGTGATTGACTCCCAGGCTTTTAGGTGCTTGGCAAACGACACCCGACTGGCTCGAGCAGCACAGCCGGGCAATCCCTCATGGCGTGTGGGAGGCTGAAGAGCCACGAAAGGACTCGCGGTCTCCAGAATTGCGGGGCCCTCTGCCGCCTCTGGGACGGCGTCTCCTGAAAAATTTCCCGTCCTCTGCCTCTGGACGGGAATCTTCCTGCTGTTGGGAGAAAAACTTGCGAGATTTGGAACCACATTTTCCCCTCCTTTAGCCTTGGGGTAAGGCCAAAGGGAGTGGAATAACGGGCACCTCGGCAGATAAAGTTTTTCCCTCTTGCTCACAGCGGTAAGGGTGTCTTTCACCTTGGGTCCAAACAATGAGGACCCATCAAAGGGAGCGTCGGCGAAGGAAGATTTGAAGGCCTCCGAACTGACACAAGCGGAGCCAGGCTTGTCTCACGTAGAGCCACGCCTGTGCCTGCCGCTCTACCCCCTTCGGCCGCATAGGAAATGAGCCTCATGGACGAGTTAGAAATTGGCGTAAGGATAGCCAACTGAGAGCTAACCGACTGGGCTAGCTGCTCAGGTAGGTTACCGAGAGGAATCTGACAACTCCTTGACCAGATCCCTCTGAAGCCTGGTAAAATGTGCCAAATAATTCAGAGACCTTAAGGTAAAGGCCGCTGAAGTCAGGGTGCGCTTCCGTACCTGTCCATACTCCTAGACTCCTTATTAGGAGGATGGACGGACGTTGAAGCCTCTGCCACGTCTGTTGTGTAGCAGATGCCACCACCATGGCATCTACAGCCACGCCTTTAGTAAGGAACTCCTTCTCGGGGAGCAGACAAAATTTATTTGGACGAGAAGGACTGGTTCCACGGTATCTGGATGTTCCCATGCCTTCGACAAACTAAATCCAGAAGCTCGTCAAGGGCGGAGACACCCAGGAGGCGGAGGCTGAGCTCCAAAGGCCTTGAGGAGCACTGACTCGTCCGCAGAGGGGGGTTTGGATATCCAGCCGCCTCGTTGTTTGAGGATCTCTAAGATGTCTGCGAATGAGACATCATCCGAGGGCGACTTCGGGGACCCCTCTGCATCATCCATATCAGTGTCTGATGTAATAGACTCGGGGGAGTCCACGTGCTTCCTCTTGCACGATCTCTTCCTTGGGGGTTCCTCTGAAGACAACTCCGAAGAACCCTCAGGAGGAGGGGAACCCCCACTGGGGGTAACCTCAGGCCTAGGGGCTCCGCTGGCTACAGACAGGGGGACTGCCAAAGACCCAGTCTCCACGCCCAGGGAAGGTGCCGGTAAAGCCGGAGAGATGGCCGAAGAGGACTTGGCCAAGGCACTCCTCATGGCCCTGAAAGCCGGACCCCCAGAATCCTGGGAGTGTCCGGTCTCGAGCCGTGATAGCCGACGGAAGTCCCGCAGCTGAAGCACCGAGGGGGAGGCTCGGAACCGAAAGCATAGGTCCCGAAACATCACCCTCGGGTCCAGCCGAAGAAGTCCGTACCAAACTCGGACCCGAGGGCCTGGGTTGGAGTAAGGGTCGAGCCGACCCTGAGATCTCCACCGGCTCCAACAGCACCTGCTCCGGCGGAGCCGAAGCAGTCGGAGGAGGAATGGCAATGGGGTGGGCCAAGGTCATCGGCTCCGAAGCCAACTGGGTCGGAACGAAACAAATTTTGGAAGACTGGGGACTGGAACAGTCTTTGGAGCACCCTGTCTATATCAGAATCCGACATTCTCGAGACCGAGAGGAAACAGAGCGGGTTCGAAGGCCTCTCCATCGGCCCCAAAGGGCTAGGGGACCCGGCTCGAGGCGACTCGATGAGTATCGGCGCCGAGGAATACTCACACCAGATTCCATCGGTGCGAGGTAGACTTCGCCGAGGAGGAAGTGTCTGAGCGGGCGACCCTTGTCGGCTCCGAGAGCAGCGGAGCCGGCGAAGGTGACCCGCCTCTCGATGCCCAGCCATCGGCTCCGAAGCCAGAGGAGTCGATACTGGTGGCATCGAGGCAGGCCGTTCCGTCCTCGGCTCCGAAGTCTTTGGGGCCGAAGGAGAGGCCTGCCTAAGTCTCTTGGCAGTCGGATCCGATGGACTGGTCGGAACGAAGCCCTTTTCTTTTGGCGGGCCGGAGAGGATGCCAAGGCTTTTCAAAGGAGGGTTTAATTAACCCCTTAAGAATCAATTTATTTTTCCTCTCCTGGAGGACCCTTGAGGAAAAGCGTGACATCGCTGCATGACTCCTGCAAGTGCTTTGCCCTAGACAATATACACAGAGCGAATGATCGTCAGTAATAGACATTTTAAAACCACATTTGAACATTTTTAAAGCCCGAAGGCCTAGGGGTTTGAGACATGATGTTAAACAATTCTAGTAACTTTGACAGGAAATTAAACAACTATAGATTTATTTATGATAAATCTAAGCTTACAGTTATAGTTTAACACAAAAACTTCCTGTAAATGACAGGAACTCTAAACAACTATAGTCTTGAGGCCCTGAAAAGTTTTCAAAGGTTGACAGTCCGGGAAGGCCCTGGATGTAAGGGGGGCCGAAAACAAACTCAACCCAATCACACACAACAGTTTTCACAATCCAAATGTACACAAAAGAGCGATAGCCGTTAAAACAGCTTTGTGACCAAAAACAACAAAACTGACAGAAAAGTAGTTAATAAAAGCTACTCAGCCCAGCCAGCTCGAGACCACGTCTTCGCAGGGAAGCGGCAAACGAGATCGGGGGGACTGGTAGTGGTGCATCCTGGGATATAGTAAGCTCAGCCAATAAGAGACTTCGCTCTTTGGCATAAGCGTGCCGAGTCGGAGCCGAGGGATCGGCTCCGAACCCATCATTCAGAATGTAGGCGAGATAGGATCACATAACATCTAACATTACAAATATTTCTAGGAATGATGCTGTGCCTTGCAAAGTTTATACCTAATATGTCTGAAATAACTATACCTCAAGACAGCTATCAGAGGTAGATGTGCCACTGATATACAGCTGTGAGCATAAAAAGGTTTTACAAGGTTTAATAAACAGAGATTCTCCAATATTACAGACAATATTTCAACTTAGACTGTCTAGAAGGAGACTCTAACAAGTGAAAAGACTAACTTCCCCATAAGTTGAGAACATTTACAAATACACAAAAAGTCTTCTCAGATAGAAAAGGAATGGATAACAATAGGGTAGGGATGTGAAAAATGTCATAAAAATATCTGTGATAAAGACTTTAGGTAGAAACATACCTCTAAGCATTGTAAAACATGTTCAATGCGTTCTTGCATGAGGCATCTCTGAGACTGCAGAGGGTGTTAGTCTATAGAGGTATGATCTGGAAGCGAAATACAAGTCAGGTAAAGAAGCACAGATCTGGTACGAGGATGTCCATCCTTGTTATCAGCAATTATTGACTCTTTCATGCTTAACGTGCTATATATGCTGTCTAAAGTACTAAGCACCTCTCATCTCCTCCGTATGGCAACTAGAGTACATCCATGAGATCCATATAAAACTTAAAAGTACTCATTCTTACTGTAAACATATAAAATCATTGCTACCAGTTGTGCCAGTTTGTATGTGTAGAGTAATTTAAAAAATGTATGTTTATATATATAAATATAAATATATATATATATATATATATACACATATATATATATATATATATATATATATATATATATATATATATATATAAATATTACATTACATAAATAACTATATATATATCTATAGTTATATATATATATATATATATATATATATATATATATATATATATATATATATATATATATATATATATATATATATATATATATATAACTATATATATATATATATATATATATATATATATATGTATAACAATATATGTAACTATCCATGCTGCTATAGGGACAAAGTTGTTAGTAAGCTGTTAGTAAGTGTTTCACATTTTGCCCATTTGTTCCACATTTTGAAAGGTAGTATTCCTTATTTTGGAGCTGGAAGGTTGACAGCTATGATGTCAACTATAGATATCAGTTGCCTATATACTTACAATAATAAAATTCATAAAAAAATTATAAAATTAAAGTATGATGTAATTACTTACTCAATTATACAATCACAATGCCTAGCTGACATATAAGCATTATTTATTTTGCAGAAGAGTGTGTGCTGAAGACCTCTCATATTTTACTTTTCTTTGTAACCTTTACAGTTCCCAAGGGCATATACATTTGTTTACAGGCAGATTACAGAACTGCATTCTCAGGAATTTAGCTCAGGCAAAAGCTATCCACACAGGAAATCTGCACGTGTCAAGATGTAGGAAATTTAATTCAGGCTAGGTGTTAATGGAATAAGGTAAGTAGATAACAGGACAATTAAGCATGTAAAATATTCTGTCCATTTTAGTCCATCCCCCTATCCCACAGTTCAAAATGGTGTTACTCATTTACAGATCTCTACTTGTATACTTCATTGTGAGGAGCATTTTTTTATTCTGGCAAGATTAATTTATTCTTTACAGGTCTTTATCTGCTTTTGTAGATTTTTCTCTACTTTCCTTTTCCATTTGGATCTGCTGCCTTTGGTACTTCATTGTAATTCTTATCAAAGTGTAATTTTCTCATTTTATTCACTGTTACCTTTCCCCTCATTCATTTGAAATTATCCTTGTAGAACATAGTAGACTTCTGTCTACTTTATTTGTCTTGCCCTGTTTGGCCTCTTGCTGACTTTAAAAAGCTGCTGTGGTTTCCATCTTCTTTGCTTTTGTTGTGGTTAATGAAAATAGTTGTCCACCCTTTTTGACCTTACCATGGGATATGGTTTTACATTGTTTAGTTCCTGTCAGAAGAATTCAACTGCAAAATAAGTAGGAATGAGACCAACACTGTCTTGAAGAGGTGTATAGCATTTAAAATTTCCTGATTTGTAAAACGCTTAATTCAAGCACCTTAACAATAGAAAAGTACAGTTTATACTCTTCATGTAAGAAAAGTCCCTCTCAATACAAACCTTTCCTTTGGGTTTACGTCTTTCTTTTCATGTCAGCTTTGAATTTCCTCAGACCTCCACAGAAACTAAACTTATAAGAGACCCAAAGTAGAAAAATCATACTAAGCCTTTTTCTCCAGATCTAAACCTGTTTCAAAGAAAACTGATAAATGTGTACAAACAATTGTGCCATACGTTATGGGATCTCTGTTTCCACTTCACTTGTCTAAGTCAGAAAGCCTTACTTCTTTATCTGACAGAGATATTGATCAGATTATAAGACAAAGGCCGACTTCCACACAGTATGTGTCCCATACCAGTGTCTCCAGAGTTTAGTTTTGACAAGTTTGCTGACTTCGTGCTAAGGTACCTGAAAAGGATGTCAATGGCCCCTTCCCCATCTGCTTCTGCTGTGAAGTTGGGTAGTTCAACTCTTTATGCATGACATAAAACCTCTAAAGACTCCTCACTGGCTGTTTTGCTTTTGGCACTAGTATTGAGGCTTCTTGCATAGACGTCTAAGGAATTTATGTTGATGCTAATGGTCTTGGTATCATATACTTTGATGTCACTGACATCAGTGGTTTTGGTGTTATTGCATCTGATGCTGATGGAATGTTGTCTCTAATCTCTGATGTTTAGAGTTGGGTTATTGATGCAGTAGTCAATGCTAACCTTTTTAGTGTTAAGGCAGTGCTGCTACGCTACCAAACTTGTTCAGTGTGGGGCTGCATTCATTACCACGGAAGTTCTGCCTTGCACTACAAGATTTAACCTAGGTGTCCCCACTCTATTTGTAGAAACAGACACACCCGAGTGTAGCAGTTTGGAAGAGAGATGAAATCTGACAGAGGCTCATGACAGTAACAGTCAAGCAGGCCACTCTGACTGTGTGCAGAATTACAGTTTGTTTAAATACTTAAACATGGCCCAGTCAGTCACCTTCAACTAGAGAGTGGGACAGAAGGTTAGGGTTTGGGATCAGGGCGGGTTTTGATGTTTACAGATTAGTAGAAGAGTTTAGTGTAAGGAAGGGAGTTAGAGTTTTAGGATTAGGTAGCAATTGGGGACTAAGTTTAGGGAGTAATCAGTGGCTTTAGGTTTTGGGAAGATGACTGGAGCTTACAGGTTAGGGAGTGGCTGGCAAAATTTAATTTTAGGGAGGAGGAGTGAAGTTTGGATTATGGATTTTAGCAAAGAAAGACATTTGATATGTTATACTAGGGGATATTTAATGCAAATGTTTATAATTGTGCAATCATTGAACATCCTTGTATATTTTTATATTTTTTGTATTCCTAAAATCAACAACTTAGATGAGCATTCTCCCTTTGTGTCAGCTAAGGAATCTAAATATGAAACTATAACAATGCATAATTATAAACATCCAAATGGATTAGTGGAAAATGGTACCTTTTACAAGGAATCCTGCATAAGTCTGGTTTTGAATTCATTTGTCCTTATTTGAGTTGTTGTTGTTGTGTCTTTCGGCTTTTCCCAGTTAGGGGTCGCCACAGCTGAACTCCGGTCCGCTAATGATTGGCATTAGATTTTTATGTGCCGAGTTGCCAGCCCTGACGCACAACCTTCAATGAAGGTACACCCATTCACGCATGTCTCCACACATAAGACGCTTTAGCTGAGAATCGAACAGGACGTCTTACTGTGAGGTGACAATGCTACCACAGCACCACCACCGCAGTTCATGTCAAATATGTTTACAAATAAGGTGAAATTAATATGTCAGTATTTAGAATTAGTACTAGAAAATAATTGTATCTGTTTTGGTAAAAAAAAAAATGTTATCACCAATAACAGGGTTAGCTATTGAGACAGTTATGGCTCCATCTTATGCCAGTTTGGTGCTGATCAAATCAGAAAATAATTTTCTTTATCAAACTGATTCCTGAGACCTCTGAAGTTTTAATTGCTAGACTTATTGTAGATTTTTTCTTTGAACAGGTAACAAACATGAATTAGCATAATGTGAAGAAAGCTTTAACAATTCCACTTTTTTTTTTAATTTGTACATAAACATGACACTAACAGCATGTTTTTTCATAGTTTCTAGAGACCTAACAAAGGCAAAGTTTTTCTTCTAGTATTCCCAAGAAATCTATTCCTACACATAGTTATTTGCATGCTAAAAGTGGACACCCTACTTAGGAGTTCACCTCCAAAATCAAGCAGAACCATAGGATAACCCCAGTGTACATTTGAATCTGTATTAACAAAGTCTAGGAAATGTTGACCTTGCCCATTTTAGAGGTGTAAGTGTGTCAATAAATGCGTAATTACAATTTCCTCACAAGAAGGTATTTGACTTGATATTTAACCTCCAGGTGGTATTAAAGTAATAATGATCACTGGAGGATGATGATGGGGACCTTTAACTAGAACTGAAGTAATACTTGGATTTGATAAGATAGAGTTGCATCCTCAAAAGTGTTTCTGAGAAATATAGATACTCCTCTGCGGTTTCCCAAGGGCCTGAGGGTGTGATAGGCTCTAAACCTGGTTAAGAGGAGAATTATGTTGTTTCACTGGAAATGTGTCTCAGTAACTTACAAATGGGAATGCGTTCAAGTTGTAGTGAGGCCTCGGGTTCTAGCATCTTTTAATCCAGACTCCTAGCATTGAGTGGTGTCATCATGATGATGTCTGAGTTTGGCTTTGAGCTTGATACGCAGGCATATGCAGTAGTGAGGAACAGTATGGGCAGCCAAAGCAGAAGCCCTGTTATGAGAGATATAAGCTATCCCTAGCAAAACAGGAAGTGTTATTTACCATCTCATCTCAGGCTGACATATATTGGATCCCCTTAGAAAAGCAACAACTATTTAGCCAATTGTTAACATTAGTTATTTTGTCTTGGTATCTAGGCATCATTCTTAATGAAGGCAAGATCATATGTAAGACCAGTATCTTTGCAGCCTCTAACTCATACATATTAAGTTCCACCATGTCTCTGCATGGCCATTTGGATGGAAAGCCTGAGTTCATTAATGATCACATGGGCCTTCACTAGGTGACAGTCATAGTTGACTGGATTAATGAACCTTAGGGCCTTTCAACATAATGAATCCTGGCACAGGACAAGCATCTAAGAGTTACCTTTCTCTTGTCCAGTCTGGAAAGTCTGGAGAATGTATGCCCAACTATAGTCAACTATGTCTAAAATATTTCCCTTTGTGGAAGCAGACTTAATGGGTCTTATGCCCTTATAACTGCTTTCTGGATGACTCCTGTTTGAAATACATGTGGATTTGCAGTATGCGTAAAAGCAGCATACAGTACATAGGTGTTATCTTGTGAACTGGAAACTGGGATCTTTTAGAGTGTGTTTTAGGAGGTTGTGAAATGTTTTTCTTTAGATCCTTAATATAATTTATGTACTAGTGTGTTGTTGACTGAGGATGCAAGAGGTTTGCCTCCACGATTCTTAAATATTTACATCTCACACAGGTTGAACTATCACTTTCTAATAGCAATAACTAGTCAGAAAGCATAAGGTAGTTTCTGCACTGCCTTACAACAGAAACTGATGGCAGATGGGGTGACAGCAGACTGATAAGCTGACTTGCCATACAGTGGAGAGGACTAGGGCTGACAGTAGTACTCAGGGGTTGCTGTGAGACTTACACTAGAAGCCCTTGAAACTATTAAGTATTTAGTATGATACTCTGAGATTAGATAAAATGGCACTAATCTAGCAGTACTTAGTGAAAATACAGAATTAGATTTGTCAAGAGTGATGAATAGTGGGGCTTTATCAATTTATTACTGCCTCACTACTCCTAACACTGGTCTTACTGCAGCTGTACTAAACAAGGAATATGATTCCTTTTGATCCTTTATACACCAGAAACAAAAGAGTAGCATTAAATCCAAGCCGGTTCCTGAGAAGTGGATGATAAGTTCTTTGGAGATCAAAGGTCTTGTCCCTGATGTTGCAGTGGTCTGTAGGCTTGTTGTAGCCTTCTTCTGATAAGTGCTATGGATAGCATATACAGCAGCTCAGCACAGGACAGCAAGATGCACATTGGTCAAAAGTTAAAACTGAAAAGGTTTGCTACCTAAATGGCAATAAAACCCATCAGGAAAATCCCATATGCACTGCATAGTTAGGGAGTCAGAATTCAATGTCCCTCAGCTCCTTCTCTCACAAAGAATAAAACAGTAGAACTAATCTCTAACTGGTTTCTAACAGGCAGTTGTCAGGCCTTCCAGTGATCAGCAGTCTCTAAGAAGGCTTGGAAATAATGCCCTTTCTGCTCTTCTCACCATGAGCAGCTGAGAAACAGTAATCCTAAACTGATTCCTGAGTAGTGGTTTATAGGTTACTAATATTAGTAGTCATGTCCCAGAGGTTGCAAATTTTAAAAAATGGAATACATTTCTAGTAATTACATATTTGAAGAAGAATGCAGTGATATATTCAAATGGAAAAATCTGAGAAGTTATTTTTATATATTTTAAATAAGTACAGAGATGAAAGGCACTCTGAAGAACAACAGTACAAACTGATATTGATTACAATAATGTTTTAGTTTTACTTTATAGTGTTGATATAAATGTAATTAAAAGACTGCAAGTAAATTAAATTAAATTATTGAGGAAAACAAATAATTTTGAAGTATCAGATACCATTCCTTTGTTTGCTTTAAGGAAAAAAATTAATATTAAGGCTTTGTAGGAATAAAATGAACCATATAGAACTGAAAATAGAATGAAAAGATATATTACCTATAACTCTGTTTTTCAAATGATGTGTTGATTTATTTATTAAGGTCCTTCTATTGTGAAACACTGGGATTACACCATATGTGCAACAGAATACCTTAATTTTAATTCTATTATGATGGTGTATATCACACAGCTACAATGTCTTATTTGTGGATAAAATCATGAGAAGACTCTTAGAGCAGATGAGGGAACAACATCAACATCATCATCATCATCAAACCCCCTTTTCACATTTTCTACATGGTGTCGGGATGTCATGTCAACTGTTGCCATCTTGGGTTGTTGTACATAGCCTATACTAATTCAACCAATGTTTCCAGGACTTTGGACCTTGTCATGTACTTTCTCCAAGACTAGGAATACCCAGTTGGACTTTTTCCTTATCTTTTGCTTCTTCTCAGCTAGCTGCCTCACTGCAAACAATGCATCAGTTGTGCTGTGTCCTGATCTGAATTCAAACTGCTCATCTCCCATCTTACTTTCTACAACTGTGCATATTCATTTATCAATCACTCTATCTCCAGCCCTTTCATGCAATGTGTCAGGAGTTTGCTACCACCATACTGTCCACAGTTGTGAATGAACATATGTTAGCAATTAAAACAAGCTGACTCTTAATTCACTATATAGGCACTGAAATTTTGTCATTTAAAAAAAATGCACCTTTTGGATCTTGAACAGTGTTTTGATTGACCCTAGAGAAGGTGACATGAATAAAAGCTGGAGAAATATGAATTAAATTGTCAGTCAGCTTGTTTTTAAAGTGTTTCCTTACTCTCATGAGGCCCCATGACTCTACTCTCATGAAGTATTTAGAAGATGAAAAGGCTTAGCATGTCTATTATAATAAACTATCTGTGAGCCAGTATTGTAAGCGCTTCTGCCATTTTTTTTCAACTTGTTTATTGAACTCTAACATGGTTATGATGTCCCAAAACTGGGTGGAAGTACTGGAGACAATGAGGTAGTCATCTAGACCAAGAAGACGGCACTACTGTTCTAAATCTGCAGGCAAATCAGATCCAGCTCCTATGCCCTATGTTGAGATTCTGTGAAGGCTTGCAAATATGCTATGTCATCCTCTCACTTTTAGACAACGAATGTGCTCCAGAGGACACCAGCTCACTTATGGACAGATACAGCCAATTTCTGCTGATACAACATATGTTTCATAGTTTCATAATAAATCTAGAATACTGTGCCTCTGTCTAGTAGTGACACAATACTGTCAAGCAGTGACACAGATGTGACCCGATCTCCCATCCACTCATCAAGATTTCTCTTGAAGAGAGTCAGTGAGGGAACTGGGATCCTGTTCAGAGCATGGGAAGCCTCTTTAGTCCAGGGTCTGTAGAGGCATACAGGTACATATCCCATTCCTAAACTTCTTGGTGGTGGGGAACGTTTTCCATCACTGTTGTAAATCCTGTTGTGACTTATTCACCTTGCCAACCAATACCAGGTGCAGCAGCATTTATTCCTTAATCTATTTGTCAGGAAGACACCTCAGGGATGCACTCTAGCTCCCCTGGACTTATTTATACTTTAATTTATTCTGATGATGAGGTTCTTACACAAAGAAAGGCAGAACAAGTCCAAAGTAACTGACATATGTCTATTTTTGTCCTCAACAAGTATGGCTTCTGGTGCTTCTGGCTCACTTGTTGGAGAAACCTCTCTAACTTTAACTTCTCAGGATCATTTGGTGTCATCTTTTTGGGAAACCCTATGTAAAACTTTACTACTTTTGCCCAATCACCTCATCTCCACTTCCACTGCTATCTAATAACTATTCCTTATAAATGCAGGGGTAAATGTTTCTCTGTATGGATAACTTCTACAAGTCTGGATACTTTTTTTGTTTATTTTCTTCTACACAGGAATACTTTAAATTTTTGACTCAGGACTCAGTCACTCATTTATCAAGGCCCATTTATCTATCATATCATATTACATTTTCACCAGGGTGCTGATTATTTTCCCCTAATTCTTTTTAAGAATATGCAAGGCCTTTGTTATATGTACTTTCCTGCCGAGGCCACTTGTACAGGATTCTACCCCTCTATGGGATCTTTAGTTTGAGTCACAAATGCTAACCCCTTTTGAACAGTTCAGCCAGAAGAGTTTCTGAATCACAGTCCCTGATAACTGATTTTCCTTACCTCATTTTTCTTAAAAACAAGGTTTCTTCATGCACTAATCCTTTCTTATAAGTTCATAGATGTGTACTAGGCTAATGACCACAACAGCCATTTTAAGCCTAGCCATGCATCTCAAATCTCTGATTGGTTCCGCTACCCTTGGTAAGTGTAAGTAGGGTCTTTGGAGGTGAAATATTTACAAGCAGGAGCCTGGGAGATGAACCATTTACAGGCAGTCTGTGTCCATTACAGACATAGGTGCCAAACTAGGAATAAATTTCCTGGGTTAGGGAGGAACTTTGCTTCACATGGATGGGTAGCCTATTCCAGAGATGGGGTAGTCTTTGGGATACATACCTGTCTTTCCAGCAGATCCTATTTATATCACAGGCAAGGTTTAAAATGGGTAATTCCAGTGCTGTTTATTTTACAGATATGTAGGAGGTTCATCACAGTAGTATCTGACAATGCCTGTATGCCAGACATAGCTCTCCCCTCAACAGTCTGTAGGAAACATAATATAGGCATAGGGCCTTGAGGTGCCCCTGTATTTTTTTAGTGAAGAACCTCTGTGGAAATTCCAGTTGTTGTATATGTTTGGTTAGGTACATACCAAATAGGGCATCATACTCAATGATAGGTCTGATGAATGCTGAATACACTGGAACAATGAATTCTTTGGGCCTAGATGCCATACCTTTATTTATAAGTTGCACAACATAAAATGATTTCTTCACTACTGTAGAAACATGATGGTAAAAGGCTAGATTACTATGTGTGTCCCCATGTCCCTAACTACTGGGTCACTTATTTGAGGTGTATTGGCAACAATATAGTTTCCAGGGGCAGATGACTTCCTGAAGGATACTATTATGCATTTCTTTGAATTTAGTTTTAGTCCATGGCACTGGCACCAGTTGTTTGTTTGTATCATCCCTTCCTGGAGAACATCTGTGCCAGTGGGCAATTCAATGACAGCTCCTAATTTACAATCATCTGCAATTTTAGTCAGCCAGTGGCCCAGGACCGATCCCCGAGGGACTCCACATGTAACTGGCCTCTTTGTAGAGGTGGACTTCACAATTCTAACTTCCTGGGTGCTATTTGTGATCCAGCAGGCTATCTACTGGGTGGCATAAGAGTTTGTATCTAACTTCTTAGGTTTGTCAGCAATGCCTGAGTATGGGTGTGGCAAAAGGAGATACTGCATCAAACTGCTTGTACACACTTGTATGTTGAAAAAGTGCTTGTGCTTAAAATGTATCCACAGTGTGCCCTATTGGAAGAGAACAGAAATGTACATACAATATTGTAACTGTTTAAATGTATATGTCAACAGAGGAAACTAGAGGGTTAACTTCAGTACAGCAAACTTCAGAAAAATAGTTGAAATGAAATTACTTTACTAGCTACACAATAAAAGAAGCTATCTCTCAGGTTTTCAATGCAGCTAGAGACACAGAGTCTGTACTTGGAGTGAACTAATTGCTACTTTTGAAGCATGAAGAAATGTAATTGTTTTATGATTTCCAGCATCTACCAAAGATATGAGGAAAAGCCCTTGTCTGTATATTTTTACAGGCAGATGGTAAATGCTTCCAGCTTCTAGCAATGGGGGTTTTGGCCTGGGAAATAGAAGTCAGGTGACCAGAAATTATGTCATTCTGCAATCTATCCCAGCAGTAATATTTTAGATATTAATTTGAGAAGTCTCTTAGTGAGACAGTGCATTTTGTCTTGGACCTGGCAACAAGAACCATTCACCACACATCTGCTTTGCTCTAATGAAGTACATTTCTAGGGAATAGTATAATTGTCTTAGATTCAGTCAGGAAAAAAGTAAAGCTTAGTTTAGATGTTTTCTGTTGTTCATGTGAGCCTGTACTACAATGATATTTTTAAATATCTCCTCTGGTTTTGAACTCTGATGTCACTGTGGATATATATTTAGCATTGTCTTGTTCTTTTATTATTCATTATTAAATATATTTAAACCTTTCATTGTGGCTGATCTGTGTAGAGATATTTAAGTTTTGAGAGTACTTGCATATTTATTTGGTGACACTGTGTGGGCTGCTCCTAATAGCCTTGCTCTTGATAAAACTACTATTACACAGTAGGATTCAACAATCTTTGTTAAGGGCCTTAAGGTAGCTGCAGGAGTGACTGATGACAGGGAAAACTACCTTATAGTCTGGGTAGAAGGGTATATATTGAGTAAACCTGTGCCAGCCTTTCCCAGGTGTGTGTGTGTGTGTGTGTGTGTGTGTGTGTGTGTGTGTGTGTGTGTGTGTGTGTGTATGTGTGGGTGTGAGTGTATATGTATGCGTGTGTGTGGAAATCAAACCTCAAAGAGTGTGTGTCAGCTACTTGGACAGGGGACGAAGCACTAGTTGGAAAGAGAGGATGCTGGAGGTCTTGGCTTGGTCACTCAGCTGAGATCTCACCTCTATAGCTGTGCCATTAAGGAGTCTTATTGGGGATCTGGAGGAAGAGGGAGAAACCAGCCCCAGAGTGACTGTGATCTCTGTCTGCTCTTAAGGGAAATTGCACTTTATGCACAGAGCTGCATCTGGAAATATTGTGTGTACCTGTTATTCTCCCAGGGAACGTCCCACCACAGGTGCCAGTGGTGAGGATTGTGGCTCCTTGATTATTGGTTCAGTGGTGGGTAATCACATTTGATTGGCAGTGGTGGGATATCCACATTGCATTTGATTGGCAGTGGTGGGATATCCACATAACATACTGGTTGGCAGTGGTGGGATTACATCACATACTGGGATTCAATGGTATGGATATTGAAGTCCTATAACCTGTAAACAGTGGTCACTAAAGAAGGTGTTTGTACTCTCAAGCTACCACAGTGTAAACATTCAGAGTTTCAGATCACAATAGTTTTATTTATTTTTTTGTTAACTTAGTTAATCAGACATGGATGTTGGCAGAGGATTATGGCAAGCTGACAAGGAGTCGGTTGGTTGAGATGTGCCAAGCCAAAGGACTGGTGCATGCCAACCTGACTAAAGTGGAAGTGATTGCAGCCTTAGTCACAGCTGCATCACAGACCAGCAACCAAGAAGACAGCCAGACTGGCCTTGGGGATGTACAGCTCTCAGAAAATGGACAGTTCAACTTTGCCATTGAGGATTTAAAAATCCATCTAGAGTTAGAGACTGGAACTGGAGGCCAAATGTTTGGAAACAGAATCAGCAGAGAAACTGCAGTGTTTAGAGGCTGAAGAAAATGAGAAACTGTGACGTTTGGAGGTTGAAGACAAGGAGAAGCAGAAACAAATGTAATTAGAATCAGCAGATAGACTGAAACATCTGCAAACCAAAGTAAATGAGAGGCATAGGCAACATGAAAAGGAAATGCTGACTCTTTTCCAGGGTCATGGAGGTAACGGGGACGGGAGTAACCCAACCTCAAAAGCAATAAAGGTCAGTAAATGTTTTCCACAATATACAGAGGGTGATAATTTTGACAGTTTTATTCATATGTTTGAAAGGGTATGTAAATAATATAATGTTGACCAAGAGTTCTGGGTATGGTTCCTGACCCCTTTACTCCCATTTCTAAATTGTCTGATATTGATTGCTTAAATTATAATACAGTTAAAAATTGTTTATTAGAGTGTTTTAAGTTAACATATGAAGCTTACAGAAAAAAAATTTCATGAATATAGACACAAGGCAGATGAAAGTGTGTGTGACTATGTTACTGAGTTAAGCACTTATTTTCATAGGTGAGTGAGTGGGTGTCAGGTCACCACTTTTGAAGGGCTGGCAGACCTTTTGGTGAGGGAACAAGCCCTTAGCATTTTGTCTCAGGACATAAAGATCTGGTTGGCAGAGAGAGAATGCAACACTGCAGATGAGTTGGGGAAAAAGGGAGACCTATACCTAGCAGCAAGGCATCGCTGCACAGGAAAGCGATACACAGTACTGCACATAGGTATAAGGGAAATCAGGGTGGGCAGCCTAAACCACCCCAACAGAGTCCACCAGTAACAGGGGAAATCACTAGTTCAGGTACATGGCCAGGATCAAGGGTTAAATGTTTTAAATGTAACTAGCGCCACTATGTAGTATATAAATGTCCAAAGGGGCAAGGTGGGGAACAAAATGTGGGGGAGCTAGCAAGTGGGGATGACAGAATGCCAGTGGTAAGTTGTCTGGAGACAACAAAGGTACCAAATTACCATAAGAGGTTATATCCTATCATAGTAGATGGGAAACACGCCACTTCTAAGACAGACACAGCCTCTGACCTAACCATTGTGAAGCTTGCAATGGTTGAACAGGAGTACTACTTGCTTGGGCAGTATACTCCAGTCAGAGCTTTTGGAGGGACCCTGTTAGAAATACCTTTGGCTAGGGCTCACCTTGACTGGGAGGGTGGAAAAGAAGCAAGCAAGTAGGTGTATTTGAGGTTATCCCTGCAAATGCCCTGATAGGGAATGATTTTGATAATGCAGTACCTTGTGTGCATGCAGTGACACACAGTCAGGCTTGGAGACAAGCATGTAGGCCTGGTAGCCTGAGAGGGATCCAGACAGACCACGCACTAGAAACCAGGACTGGTGAGGTGGCTACTTCAGGGAGGGAGCTACCCTGCTGCAGTGACATTGAAGGTGAGCACAGTTGCTGGTGGGTACTGATGTTCCCTTGGACAGAGTGATTGCAAGGGTAGAGGTGAGTAGTACTCCACAGGCTGTCAGAGGATACCAGACTTCCTGTGCAAGGGGAACTGGGAAGGGTTGCAAACAGAGAGTTAAGATGGGCTCAGCTTTCAGATCCTACATTGCAAGGCTTGAGGGAGGTAGCCAGGAAGGTACCTGATTCTTAAGGCAAAGGAGAATCTGTATACTAGGACAAAGGGTTACTGTATAGAGAATGGACCCCTGAGGGAGAGCTAGAGGGTGAGAGAATATAGCAGTTGGTAGTGACCAAAGCCGACCATCTGGTACTTCTACCCACAGCCCATGACATACCCTTTGCAGGTCATATGGGCATAAAGCATACAAAGAGACATATTATATAGAACTTTTATTAGCCTGTGATTTCCAGGGATGTAACAGGGTAGTGCAGGACCTGCAGTGCCAAAAAGTTGGCAAGGCAGGAGACAAGGTCAAACCTCCTTTGATGCCTTTGCCTGTGATTGAGGAGCCATTTCAGAGGGTAGCTATGAATATTGTTGGATCTCTGAGTAACCAAAGTTCCACAGGGAAGAAGTATATCCTAGTGGTGGTAGATTATGCTACAGGATACCCTGAGGCAGTGGCTCTGTCCTCCATCAAGGAAGAAAAGGTGGCAAATGCTTTGTTAGAGATTTTCAGCAGGGTAAGTTTCCCAAAAGAAATACTGACTGACAGAGGTGCCAGTTTCATGTCAGACCTGCTGGCTTGTCTATGGAAGCACTGTGGGGTGAAGCATCTAAAGACCACCCCCTACCAACCCCAGACTAATAGTTTGGTGAAGAGTTTAAACTCTACACTAAAGTCCATGCTACAGGCATTTGCAGACCAGTTTAAAAGGGAGTAGGACAAATATTTTCCCCATCTGTTGTTTGCTTACAGGGAGGTGCCCCAGGAATCCACAGGTTTTCACCCTTTAAGCTACTGCATAGGCATAGGATGAAGGGACCTCTAGAGTTAATTTGGAATGAGTAGGAGAGTGAGTGTGAATCCCACAAGGAGTCTGTTGTGGCATATGTCCTTAACCTCAGGACAAGGCTCATGGAACTCATGGGCTTGGCCCAGGAGAATCTGGCAGAAAGCCCAACAACAGAAGAAGGTCTGGTATGACAGGAATGCTCGAACTAGAGAGTATGCTGTGGGGCAGCAGGTTATGGTTCTCATTCCTGTCAGACACAACAAGCTACAGGCAGCTTGGGAGGGACCCTTCAAAGTGGTAAGGAAGGTCAGTGATGTTAACTACATGGTAGAACTGCTAGGGAGGAGGCAGGGGCACAAACTGTACCATGTTAATGTGATGAAACCTTACCATGATAGACAGGCCCTTGTGATGAGTATTTGCAGTGAATGTCAGGAGAGGTCTGACTCGAGGGGATCTGGTGACTGATCTCCTCAGTGAGGCTCGAACTGACACCTCAGTGGAAGGGGTAGCAATGTCCCAGATGCTATCCTCTACCCAGGTTCAAGAAATCCGAGCAGTGTTACAGGAGTTTGGAGACATGTTCACTGGGAAACCAGGGTGCACCCACCTGGTGCAGCACCATGTGGATACAGGACTCCAAAGGCCTTTTAAGCAGACCACTTATAGGGTGCCTGAGAGAGTCAAACAGACTCTGAGAGAGGAGATACAGGAAATGTTGGAACTAGGGGTAATTCAGGAGTCCAGCAGTCCCTGGGCCTCCCCAGTGGTGCTGTACCAAAGAAGGAGGGCAGCACCAGGTTTTGTGTGGACTACAGGAAATTAAATAGTCACACAGAGTCAGATGCTTCCCCTTGCCTAGGACAGATGAAGCCCTAGAGCAGCTGCTTCTGGCTAATTATCTTACCACTACTGATCTTACCAAAGGCTACTGACAGGAGCCCTTGACTCCCAACGCTAGAGAGAGGTCAGCCTTTGTGACTCCTTTCAGCTCATATGAGTTCATGAAGATGCCCTATGGGATAAAAAAATTCCCCAGCAACTTTCCAGAAGCTGGTAGATTGTATCCTAGCAGGAGCAGGATATTTTGCTCTTGCTTACCTGGATGATATTGCCATCTACAGCCATTCCTGGCAGGAGCACCTTCAGCATGTCAGGGGGATGCTGGGCAGACTAAAGAGGGCAGGGTTGACCATTAAGCCCAGTAAGTGTCAGTTGGCTATGGCAGAGGTCTCCTACCTAAAACACAGAGTGAGGACTGATAAGATCAGACCAGAACCTGCCAAAGTGGAAGCCATTCAGGCATGGCCTGTCCCTGTTACCAAAAAGCAGGTGTGGGGATTCTTATGGACAGCAGAGTACTATAGAAAGTTTGTCCCCATTTGTACTACCATAGCTGCTTCCCTCACAGACCTGGCAAGGAAAACAGGCCAGATAAGGTAGTGTGGACCCCAGCATGGAAGCAGGTATTCCAGAAGCTTAAAGGAGCTGTAGAATGACCTCCTGTGTTAGCCAATCTAGATTACAGCAATGAATTTGTTGTGCCGGTGGATGCTTCAATCTGCAGGGTGGGGACTGTACTCAGCCAGGTTTCCTCAGAGGGAGAAGAGCACCCAGTGGTATATCTCAGTCGCAGGCTCCAACCCAGGGAGGAATGCTATGCAGCTGTAGAAAAAGAATGTCTAAAATGTGTAAAAATAAAATAAAAAAAAAAATAAAATAAAAATAAAATGTTTAAAAATGAAAATAACATGTCTAGAAAGGCACTGTAGAAACTTCAGTCTTATTCTGTATGGAAGGAAATTCTCTGTAGTTACAGACCAAAATCCCTTAACATGGCTACATCGAGCCAGCCAGCAAAATGCCAAGTTACTAAGGTGGAGCCTAGCATTGCAGGCAAATTATATGGCAGTGCAACACCTTATTGAGGTCAGTAATGCCAATACAGATGGGCTGTCAAGACAGGGAATGGGATAATGTATTCCCTGATAAGCTCATCCCTCTCAAGCAATGTTTCTCAAGGGTCACTTGAAATCTAGATTCAGTCTTCGAAGTGGGGGGAAGAAGTGTGACAAAAGGAGATACCACCAACATAGCTAGCTGGAATTTTGTAAATAATTATGTGTCATTGGTGAATATCAAAATGATTTATACAAGTTGCTTGTGTTACAAATGTATTAAAAGTGTATGTCATGTGTTTATTAAACTGCTTGCACAGACTTGTGTGTTGAAAAAGTATTTGTAAAGTGCTTGTGCTTAAAATGTATCCACAGTGTGTCCTACTGGAAGAGAACAGAAATGTACTTGCACTATTGTAACTGTTTAAATGTATATGTCAACAGAGGAAACTGGAGGGTTAAATTCAGACTAGCAAACTTTATTAAATATTTTAAACCTTTCATTGTGGCTGATTTGTGTAGAGATATTTAAGTTTTGAGAGTACTTGCTCTTGGTCAATTACCATTTTTGTTAATATTAATATTACACAGTAAGATTGGACACCCTTTGCTAAGTGCCTTAAGGTAGCTGGCAGGAGTAACTGGTGGCAGTGAAAACTACCTTATAGCCTGGGCAGAAGGGGGCATAGCTAGTAAACCTGTGCCTGCCTTTCCCAGGTGTGTGTGTGTGTGTGTGTGTGTGTGTGTGTGTGTATGTGTAAATCAAGCCTCAAAGACTGTGTGTGTCAGCTACTTGGACATGGACATGAAGCACTAGTTGGACAGAAAGAGTGCTGGAGGTCTTGGCTTGGTCACTCAGCTGACATCTTAACTCCATAGCTGTGCCAGTGGGAAGTCTTACTGGGGATCTGGAGGAAGAGGGAGACTGTGGTCTCTGTGTGCTCTTAACGGAAATTGCACTTAATGCAGAGAGTTGCATTTGGAAATATTGTGTGTGTACCTGTTATCCTTCCAGTGAACACCCCCATAAGTGCCAGTGGTGAGGACTGAGGCTCCTTGATTACTGGTCCGTTGGAGGGTCATCACAAGGGATTGCGTGAAATGCCTTTGCCAGGTCAGGGTAGGTAGTGTGAACCGTTTGGCCCTCATCAATTGCTTTGGTGGCCTGTTTCCTCCCAGTGCACACCCCCATAAGTGCCAGTGATGAAGATTGAGGCTCCTTGATTACTGGTCCGGTGGAGGGTCATCACAAGGCAATTGTGTGAAATGCCTTCGCCAGGTCAGGGTAGGTAGTATGAACCATTTTGCCCTCATCAATTGCTTTGGTGACATTTTCAAAGAAGTCCACTAGGCTGAGTAGGCATGATGTGCTCTTGAAGAAACCAAATTGGGTTGGTTCCAGTGTCTGGAAGTTTCCTATGTCATTACTGATAATTTCTATGATAATTCTCTCCATGGCTTTGCCTTTTGAGTTAGTTTTGTACTTCTTCTTGGTGAGTACAGATGCCTCTATGTGGCTATTACTATGCTTGTATAGGGTTTCTATGAACAGTTCTGCATCGGCAGCAGTGTTCTCAGGGTTTATGGGGCTTTGAAATTTTGCCAGATTATCACTTAATAGTGGGAGGTTAGCTTTAGAAGAGTTCCTGAATATTTCTGGGTTAGCCAGGATTCCGGGCTTTATTTTTACTTCAAATTTAACCATTTTGTGGTCTGACCTTACCAGAGAGGACATAAATTAGGGAGCTGTGCAGCACTCTCCCATATTAGTGAGGCCCAGATCCAGTATGGTTGCAAGCCTTGTTGGTGTACTGACAATCTGGTCCAGGGAGTTTGTGTTTACAAAATCCATGAATCTCTGTGGCTGCACGTTTGATGTCATATATGATTCC
Organism: Protopterus annectens; assembly: GCF_019279795.1. Lineage (NCBI taxonomy): Eukaryota > Metazoa > Chordata > Ceratodontiformes > Protopteridae > Protopterus > Protopterus annectens. Next base: position 370,106,622 of record NC_056731.1, read on the forward strand.
CATTTAATAGTTTTGTAATTAAAGTTACCCATAAATATGGTACTGGGTTGGGTGGTGAGTGTTTCCAATAAGTGTAAATACATGGTATGAGTTTCCTGGGTCACAGAGGGGATCTACAGCTTGCAAGGAAGTGGTATTGGAATTTGACTATGGTGATTTTAATGTGTAGAACCTCAAGTGCATTGTCCTGTTTGACCAGCTCTGAGGTATATTTATTTTTGACGTAAATCAAGACACCTCCACCTTTAGTCCCTGTCTGTATACTAGCTGGTCTAAATGTGTGGAAGGCATTATAACCTTGCACTGTTGGTGTACTCTCCGTGTCTTTAAACCATGTCTCATTTAGCAATGTACAAACTAATTCTAGAGAGTTGTTTCAGCAAGTTTCAAAATTTGCTGTTTTAAGCAATATCTTGCTTTAATTTTCAAAGTGTCAGGATTTGTAGCATTAAGTGTCATACCTTCTTCAGAGAGTTAAATGGAATACTTATCATGATGAAATACAATGTAGGTGTAGAGGTACAGCTGCATGCATTACACAGCAGACTGGCAAAACAACATTTCCATACAGCGTGAGACAGCGGTAAATAATACTGAGTTAGGAGAGGAGGAGCAGTGTACTAGTAAATGTTCAACCAGTAAAATAACACAGGTCACATGGAGGAAGGTTAGGGAATGTACCTGTAAATGTTCACCTGGTATAATAACACAGGTCACATGGAGAAAGGTTAGGGAGTGTTACCTGTAAATGTTCACCTGGTATAATAACACAGGTCACATGGAGGAAGGTTAGGGAATGTTACCCTTAAATGTTCACCTGGTATAATAACACAGGTCACATGGAGGAAGGTTAGGGAATGTTACCTGTAAATGTTCACCTGGTATAATAACACAGGTCACATGGAGGAAGGTTAGGGAATGTTACCTGTAAATGTTCACCTGGTATAATAACACAGGTCACATGGAGGAAGGTTAGGGAATGTACCTGTAAATGTTCACCTGGTATAATAACACAGGTCACATGGAGGAAGGTTAGGGAATGTTACCTGTAAATGTTCACCTGGTATAATAACACAGGTCACATGGAGGAAGGTTAGGGAATGTTACCTGTAAATGTTCACCTGGTATAATAACACAGGTCACATGGAGGAAGGTTAGGGAATGTTACCTGTAAATGTTCACCTGGTATAATAACACAGGTCACATGGAGGAAGGTTAGGGAATGTTACCTGTAAATGTTCACCTGGTATAATAACACAGGTCACATGGAGGAATGTTAGGGAATGTACCTGTAAATGTTCACCTGGTATAATAACACAGGTCACATGGAGGAAGGTTAGGGAATGTTACCTGTAAATGTTCACCTGGTATAATAACACAGGTCACATGGAGGAAGGTTAGGGAATGTTACCTGTAAATGTTCACCTGGTGTAATAACACAGGTCACATGGAGGAAGGTTAGGAAATGTTACCTGTAAATGTTCACCTGGTATAATAACACAAGTCACATGGAGGAAGGTTAGGGAATGTTACCTGTAAATGTTCACCTGGTATAATAACACAGGTCACATGAAGGAAGGTTAGGGAATGTTACTTGTAAATGTTCACCTGGTGGTATAATAACACAGGTCACATGGAGGAAGGTTAGGGAATGTTACCTGTAAATGTTCACCTGGTATAATAACACAGGTCACATGGAGAAAGGTTAGGGAATGTTACCTGTAAATGTTCACCTGGTATAATAACACAGGTCACATGGAGGAAGGTTAGGGAATGTTACCTGTAAATGTTCACCTGGTATAATAACACAGGTCACATGGAGGAAGGTTAGGGAATGTTACCTGTAAATGTTCGCCTGGTGGTATAATAACACAGGTCACATGGAGGAAGGTTAGGGAATGTTACTTGTAAATGTTCAGCCGGTATAATAACACAGGTGACATGGAGGAAGGTTAGGGAATGTTACCTGTAAATGTTCAGCCGGTATAATAACACAGGTCACATGGAGGAAGGTTAGGGAATGTTACTTGTAAATGTTCAGCCGGTATAATAACACAGGTGACATGGAGGAAGGTTAGGGAATGTTACCTGTAAATGTTCACCTGGTATAATAACACAGGTCACATGGAGGAAGGTTAGGGAATGTTACCTGTAAATGTTCACCTGGTATAATAACACAGGTCACATGGAGGAAGGTTAGGGAATGTTACTTGTAAATGTTCACCTGGTATAATAACACAGGTCACATGGAGGAAGGTTAGGGAATGTTACCTGTAAATGTTCACCTGGTATAATAACACAGGTCACATGGAGGAAGGTTAGGGAATGTTACCTGTAAATGTTCACCTGGTATAATAACACAGGTCACATGGAGGAAGGTTAGGGAATGTTACCTGTAAATGTTCACCTGGTATAATAACACAGGTCACATGGAGGAAGGTTAGGGAATGTTACCTGTAAATGTTCACCTGGTATAATAACACAGGTCACATGGAGGAAGGTTAAGGAATGTTACCTGTAAATGTTCACCTGGTATAATAACACAGGTGACATGGAGGAAGGTTAGGGAATGTTACCTGTAAATGTTCACCTGGTATAATAACACAGGTCACATGGAGGAAGGTTAGGGAATGTTACCTGTAAATGTTCACCTGGTATAATAACACAGGTCACATGGAGGAAGGTTAGGGAATGTTACCTGTAAATGTTCACCTGGTGGTATAATAACACAGGTCACATGGAGGAAGGTTAGGGAATGTTACCTGTAAATGTTCACCTGGTATAATAACACAGGTCACATGGAGGAAGGTTAGGGAATGTTACTTGTAAATGTTCAGCCGGTATAATAATACAGGTGACATGGAGGAAGGTTAGGGAATGTCTGATAACTGTGGCTGAAGATGAGAACTAATCATCAGAAAAATAGGTAAACTGTAAGCAACATTGTACAGACAGTTACTGAGGACTTAATGTTCTCATGAAGATTTAAGTAGTACCACAACGGACAATGTAGGCTCTGCTGGAAAAGAGAAAATGTCAAGTCAATTTATAAGTAATACCACCAAATCATTTCTAATTCAAGCGGAGATTCATATATACAATTTTTTCAGGGGTGCTCCTGAACTAACAGGGAAGATGATTCCAAAGTTTACTGGTAAGGAATCAGTGTCAGCGAATTTCATTTCATATCTGTCTGCCGAATAATAACTAGCATAACAGGTAAGGGAGTGAGTTCAAACTAACTAATCCCTCAAGCAATAAACCTGGAGAGACAGAGGGTGGGAACATTTAGCAATTTAGAAACTAATGCTAGGGAGTTGGCTGTCAAATTTGAACCAGTGCATACTTTTCAGGAATAAACAGTGATCATCTTGATGTGATGACTGTAGCAAAACATTGTGCTCTACTATAAACTCTATCGAGTTTATGGTAGAGGGATGTCAAAGACCTGTTCTAAGGTCTACAGAATACAGGAGAGATGGAAAAAGTATGAAATAGCTGACAAGCCAGTATTAGAGAAATATTCTTACTTGGTAAAATGTGCCAATTTTTTATTAGTTACAAGCATGATATTTACATGCTTGTCGAAGTTTAGTTGATTAACTATGTCAGAGCCAAAAAAGATTAGCAGAACTGACTTCAAAAGTGGGCAAGAGGACAAGGGAAGTTGTGTAATGATAAGAAGTACACCAACTCATGGTGTCATTTATATTAATGAAAGGGGTAGAGTGAGAAGATGTTTGCCATGCTGCTTCCAGAGGCAGCTCGTGGAATACCTCAGCTGCAGGAGTACCATAAACAGAACTGTGTATGTGGCACTCACTGCTCAGTACACCATGCAGAGATGCTTGCATAAGCATGGTATGACACTCAGTTCTGTCAGTGACAAGTCAATTAACTGCAGAACTGCACTGCAGGACAGTAAGACACAGCTGGAGAACAGTACAGAACTGCACACAAGCAAATGGCGAAAGTACATCTAGTGTGCTTATCAGAACTCGGATGTGCGACTATGCTACACACCATGCCATAGCCACTTAGCCATCACACAATAAGTACACTGGTAGGGTGCATAGCTAGGGAAAGATGCACACTAGTACAAGTATGGAAAAGTGTGTAACAGGACCAGCACATATTTGGCAAAGGGGATGGGGGGGGTCTAACTTAGAAGAACTTTATGCCCACAAGCATAAATGTGCAGATGACACATAAGTGCATACAATACATAATCTATGTGGCACACCAGTAACAATTTGTGCCCTGCCACCTAAAACAGGATAGAGGGCATTCAGCTAGAGGAATGTGGCACTCTACTGTACATAGTGCGACTGTTTTTGTGCTGATGGCAGGAATAGGAACAAAGATAACAAGGAACTTCAGCACTGCAAAAAAGTGTTTACAATGTGTCTCCAGTGCACATACCTTCCCTCCCTTTAGTGAGAGACACATACAGGTGGGTGCGCTGCAGGCAGGTGAGGAGTACCAGCAGATGCAGTGGACATAAAGTAATCCAAAGTGGCTGCATACAGGACAAAACATGCCCCTTGTAAACTTGCCTGCAGACACAGAGCACACATACACACACACACACACACACACACACACACACACACACACACACACACACACACACACACAATCTAATGCAGTCACACATTCCTATATAGTTTACATATTGTGTACAATATCTGGACCTAGAGGTAGACAGTAGAACTTGTAATGTAGTGATAATGTTTCCCCGATTTCCACTGCTGAAGTATTCAGTTCAAGAAATATGAATACTGTTGTAATCTCATTACCCATTCTGTACTATTAATATATATTCATACCGCATTAGGCCATTGCGATCCATGAGTTATTTCACTAGCCAATTACATTACAGGTCCCTACTTGTCTGGCCTACAAGACGTACCACATGGAGGAGAATAACCTTGTATTGCTGCATTCTGGGCCACTCTAATAAGTTTTTTTTCATCACAATATGTTGTAGATGCTGTGTGTATACATGCATAGATTTGTGTAACTGTGGCTATGGATATATGTCAGTGGTGCCGGCATCTATATGTATGTCAATAATGTGCAAAATTTGTTTTTGTGTACACCTGATGTGTCTAGACAAAAGTTCTATTTGCATGTGTCACTAATACTGTTTAGCATAGTCTTTCTATCTATGTTACTGATGGCTGGGCTAGGGATTCTCTCTGATTAGTAGAGTTTACTTTCTACATTGCAACAAAGACTCCGCTGAAGGGTCTTGTGCATTATCTCTGAATCACACACAGTTGTTAAGCATTCTTTTTCTAACCTATTTGTGGGATGCACATAATTAACTGTTGTGAGATAGTTTACTAGTTATGTACACTGTTGGTCTATTTTCTATAAAATGCCTTTGGTCTTTTACAGGCTTTTCTGAGCACTAAGCATATATTGTATGTGAATGTTGCCCACAGTACCTGTCAGATTGATTGGTAACGTAAAAGTAATCAGCCAGCAAGTTCAGAATGATTCCATCTCCACAAGAAAATGCCCCCTCTACAAATAGTTTTGGATATTTTGTCCCATATTTTACACACTTGCTCATGGAAGGCATTTTTTTCCTATGTGATATGGCAGAATTTACAAGCTGTTACCCTGTTCACACAACACATGCAGACACACGCACACACACACACACACACACACACACACACACACACACACACACACACACACACACACACACACACACACAAACATGCACACCCACTATATATATTCAGTATTAATCATAACAAAGCTATGTATGTATGCATGTGAATTTTCACTCTTCACTGTAAATGGAATGGCTGGTGGTAAGCAGGTCTGACCATTTAACACAAAGTACATTTGGACTTGTTAGTTGACACTATACTAAACAAGTGCATATTTCACACACTTAATTCAGAATGTTTTCACTTCATTCAACAATCCTGTGCATGCATTACTTTCCCCACTGCCTGTACTATCTTCTGCCCTTTGTATACATACAATTATTTTTATTTGCTGACAGAAGTAGTTCAGTGTCTTATTTGGGTTTTGTGCTCTTCAAAACTCTCTGCAACCTCTTAGGCTGTATTTGAAACAGATGAGGCCGTCTGTTTCAAATATTAAAAAACTAAAAATAAATTCAAAGTTACAATACCTTCAACTTGTATAGTACAGACAAACAAGATGCAAAGAAAAAGAAATTGGATACGTGCAGACTGAAGATGGATTGATGTTTTATCTCAGTTTGAATTGCTACAGTTAAACCCTTCCATGCCACATGCTGTCAGGACACTGTAATATTATCTTTGTCTAACTAAGCAAGGCAATAAACTAATTGTTAACAGAATGTGTGTGTCTGCACCATAGCACATTCCATTATGGATGGTAATGAACTGATAATGGAATGACATGGGATGACTATAATTTAAAAGAAGAAACACTGACCTTCACACTACACAGGTGTAGCAGCATAGTGACCCGCCAGCTGTAAGCACATCGATTCCTGGGGAAAAGGTTAACGCAGTTAACTGAGCGGAAATCCATAGACACAATCAGTGCACAGACATAAGTGATGTGACATAACAAACATAATATACATTTCCCATGCTTAACCAAGCACAATTGTCAATTCTCCTTAACCATCAAAAAGGTGTCTCGTTGTTATCACAAAATGCGATGTCTCTGAGGAATATCCAACATTTCAATAATTAGGCATTATGCTGTACATCTTACATTCATTTATTTCCTTTATAATGAAGGTATCAACAAATTCAGCTTGCTGCCTCCCTTACTCAGTGCAGAGATGTTCCTCTGCATCAGTCCTGTCTTTATTGCTAAACCCTGGCACCCAATAATGTTAGCTGCTTAGCTTTTCACCAGCTGATTCTGCAGCAGAAGGTAGAGTGTGGGCTTCCATTACTCAGCAGAGCTTCCATGGAAAAAGCAGCCCCCTCATTACCATATCATAGTGAAGATTATGACTATCTAAGGCACTTCTTAGGCATTAAGATAGCCACAAAGTGCTAGTCTACAAGTGAATATTCCATTTTAATATTCATAGCGCAGATTGCATCATCCTTAGTATTAGCACATCTGACCAGTTAGCCTGCTAGATCTACTTCAGCCCCAGTGGGAGGAAGGTGTCATCTGACTCTGATGGAGGGGGTCTTAAATGGACAAAAGAGTTATACCAAAAGGTTTCCACCAAAATAGAATGACTGCCATTTTGTACCTACCTCAGTCCTGGTACTATGTCATTTGTACAAGAGGGTGACAGGTTATACCTATACCATCATACAGTCCTAGCCGGTTTAACTTCATATTGTCAAAAGCACATCCATGAATGGGCAGATACACGAACCATTTCTACGAATTCTTTCCCACTGACTTCTCTAAATTTTGAAAAAAAACAGTGAATGTTATTTCCAACTGCTCCACAGCTGAAACAAGTGCTACCATGGGTCAAAATGGGGCCCAGATTTTGTTATTCAGAACATCGGCATTCGGAGGTTTGAGAAGTCGCAGTTTGCAGTTCACGGAAGCTGTTTCTGGGATGTGGCTGTCAGAATTATGAAGGTAAACCATCCTAGCCAAATAACTGAAGCTGGACTTGGTATTCTTAATTCAGTCTTTGTTTGTTACACCATAAATATATCTGTAGCATTATGTTACATTTAATACCGACAGGCTATTAGTTATACAATGAAACCCTAATTATTATTCAAAAATTCAGTTGTTCACTCACAGATACATACTATAAATCAAGCATTACTCATGGGAAGAGGTCTGGCTACAAAACAAAACTAAACAAAACACTATGATTGTTGTTGTTTGTCTTTTGTCTTTTCCCGGTTAGGGGTCGCCACAGCGGAACTCTGGTCTGCTAATGATTGGCAGTAGATTTTCATGAACGCCGAGTTGCCAGCTCGACGTTCAACCTTCAGTGAAGGCATGCCCATTTACGCATGTCTTTCGAAAGCCACCAAACTATGGGGAGGACATGCAGACTCCACGCAGAAGGCACTCCCTGCACTCCGGCCAAGAATCGAACGGAAGAACCTCTTGCTGTGAGGCAACAATGCTACTGCTGCACCACACGATTGTAAAGCATCTAAATAAGAAAAGATGAATGTGTGTATGTTCACAAATCTTTAAAAAAATAAAAAGGCAGCAAGTGAGTTGCCTCTAGTGTACTGATCATGTTTTGCTATGTACACAGATGTATACAGATTCACTGCATCAGTAAACCAACTTCTAATCTCAGATGCTGAGGTCAGCAAAAAGAGATGGAACATAAATGAAGTTTCACAATGAAATTATGCAGTTTTGAAATGTCATTGTGAAATAGCAAAACTTAATGTTTGGATATGGGTAGTTCTGGTTTATTCATGGCTACCTTTGTCTGGCTTTATCCTCATGACCAAACCACACCATCTATAGCTAAACTCTGCGTTACCAATACCAAAATGTTAAATATTCCAGGCTTGACAAGCTGCAATCTACAAAAAATGTTAAAAACAAAACACAAAAACTTGTAATCTTGCATCAAATTATTTTAAAAGATCTGATGACTCTGAAGCATAAGGCAGAAACAGTCAAAGGAGTACACCTATTAATTTGCAAATATTATTTGTTCCATTACCAATATAAATATATATATATATATATATATATATATTTATATATATATATATATATATAAATATATATATATATATATATATATATATTTATATTAGTGTTGCTGTTCAGGTATATGCACTTGTTTTGCTTTGTTTTATTCTTATATCTTTGTATATGCTCCTTGCATATTGCTGCAGGAACCAGAAAAATGGATTCAAAATGAAGGATTGGACTTTGGGATTCAGAAAGGCATATGGCAATGTAGAAGCCTTAGCTTGGAAAATTTCTATATTACAATATGCCTTTCTGATTCAGAGACAACGCTACCACTGACGTTTTCCCCTAACAAGAGCCTCATCATACTCAATGGTCTAGTCAGCAAAGCCACATGCTAATGTGAGAGATCATGAGAGTGTCTTATATTAATTAGCCATGTAATCTCCCCCAGAAATGTCCACACCTCTCAACCTTTGCAGCCGACTGATTCTCTGAATTGCTCAGTCAAATAAAATGTTACTCTAATAGGAAAATGGTACTGCTGTCAAAACATAGTGGTCACCCATTTACTCCTAAAGTAAGTTTAGTGAGGATGTTGTGGTTCAGGGGTGTTAGTGTGTGTATATGTGCTGCTATGTGTGAGCATGTCTATAGGGGTATGAATGAGTCTGCACAAATGTGTGTGAGTGCGTGTGTGTGACAATGTGTGTGCATGCATACATGCTAAGCAATGTTTCGGCCACTAGGGAGAACACTAGTGTGGTCAGTCCTGACAGAGCAGTGTTTGACTCAGAGACATAATAAAGAGCTGACAAATAGAAGTTATGTCTAATACCCACAATCCCCTCTGCCTTTACCTCAGATCTAGTTTGCAAGCAAACCAGCCATAGAGAGCACACACACATACCAAAATTTACATAATCATAGGATCATCTATATACATATAAACATATATATATATATACACACAAGTGTATCATACAATATAACTATTGCAACTGCAGAAGGAGAATACTCCAGACCAGGCACTAGCTCCATGATCCTGAGGAACTCATGGTACCAAAGGTTGCCCTATCCCTAGAAACCCTGTCCACTTTGTAATGAGAGATAAATGTATGTGGTTTAGCCCAAGTAGCATCATGTCTAATGGCAAGCGAGCTGCATGAGCTAAAGATGTAGACACTGATCTCGTAGAATGTCCTTTAGGTTTGACCGATAAGGTTTGATTAGAAGCCTCATAAACATGTGTGATACAATCAGTTAGCCATTTGGAAAGAGTTCGTTTCGTAACTGTTACACCCTTCCTGCTGTCAGCAAAGGCTACAAACAGTTGATCAGATTTTCTGTGATCTTTTGTTCTATCCAAATAAAACCTGAGTTGTCTATGGACATCCAACTTGTGCAACATATACTCTAACTTATTTAGTGATTTTTTGAAAAGGTGGGTAATTCAATGGACTGATTAATATTATTAGTAGAGCAAACTTTGGGGAGAAAGGATGGATTAGTGGATACTCTATCAGAGTGGAAAATTAAATAAGGGTGTTTAATAGAAAGAGCCTGAAGCTCAGACACTGATGTAATGGCCACCAGGAACAGAGTTTTCCACGATAAAAATTTCAATGGGCAAACTGAGGCTGTCTCAAAGGCAACATCAATTTAGAAAGTAAGAGGTTCAGATTCCAGGGTGATGTAGGAATTCTAACTGGTGGTCTGATGTGAAAAGATCCTTTTAAAAAGCTTTACAAAGTCTGTGAGCCATAATAGGCGCACCACATTCTTCCACATGAAAGTTAGAAACGGCAGCCAATTGCACTCTTAAAGTAGCAGGAGAAGCTCCTTCATGGAACATTTCTGTCAAAAACTCCAAGATCTTGTTCACTATAACAGGGTCCAAATGATGTGAATTAGCCCAGAAGACAAAACGTTTCCATTTACTGGTGTAGGTTTTTGTAGTGGAAGCTTTATGAGAAGCCACTAATATATTCTGAACGAATCAGACCTGGCTAGAAGCTGCTAGATGGAGTGATTCGAGGGATGGGTGAGGAACTCCTGACGAGTGAGTCAGTAGATCTGGCTCTGGGTCCAGCATCCAAGGTCCCCGCATGCGCTGATGCAATAGAAAAGGCCAGAATGGGGCAATGAGGATTACCGTCCTCTGAAGGTTGTTGGCTTTCTGCAGAAACTTTGCAATCAGGGGAAATGGAGGAAAAGCATACAGGAGACCCGGGGCCAATCGTGCACCAGCGTCCTGGGGGGACTTTGGAGGTAGGTATAGGGTAATAGCTGCTCCTGCATTTAACAGATCGCAGGAAGGCTGGCCCCACATTGACTGTTTGAGGACCACGAGGCAACAGTATTGCTCTGCTCAGCCTGTCGGCTATGATGTTGGATGACCCGTGGACTCCGCCCATTGCCAAATTCTCATGGCCTCTCTGCATAGTTGATAAGACCTGGTTCCCCCTTGCTTGTTTATGTGCCAGACTACAGACATGTTGTCTGTCTGAACTGCAATAGTCCATAGAGGAAGAAGGGGAGCAAAGTGTTGCAACGCTAAAAACACTGCCCTCAACTCCAGAACATTGATGTGCAGATTGTACTCCAAATTGTTCCATTGACTGTCTGTCCCTGAAAGATGCCCCCACCCTATCAGGGAAGCGTCCGTGGTTATCCACCAAGTTAGATGTGATTTGCATATGTTTGTAATCAGAATGACCATTGTGCAAACAGTAAGAACTCTCATGTGCAGTCTTCCCAATAGAAGCTGCCATGAGACCCAAGAACCAGTTTTGCACAGAAGGAGAGAAATGTTGTTTTGAAGTACTATCCTTTCTGGAGGAAGCCTTAGAATCAAATGATGCGTATCTAATTCCGCCCTATGAATAAGATATGCTGTGATGGCTGTAGTAAAGATTTTTTCAAATTTACGGAAAAGGTGAATACAAAGTTGTAGGGTGTAATCCCTGGCCTGTATCAGTTGGCGCCGGTGGTGGCAGACAGGAGCCAGTCGTCTCAGATGAGACGCTACCACTGCCATGCATTTGGTGAAAACCCTGGGGCTGAGGTCAGACCAAAAACTGGTAGTGACTCTGGCCATTTTGATGTGGTAGTATCGTCCTTCAGATCTATTGAGCACATCCAGTCGCCCTTCTGTAGGAATGGAAGGATGTGACCATTCGAACTTTTCTTTCTTGACAAAGGTGTTGAGGTTGCTTAGGTCCAGAATCGGCCTCAGTCCCCTGTCTTCTTGAAACTAAAAGAACCTTGAGTAAGTCCGAATCCTATTTGGTCCGCTGGGACTGGTTGGATGACTCTTTTTCTAGCAGCTTTGAAATTTCTATAGCTGCTGGGTCTACATCTGGGAGTTTTCTCTTTGGAATGGGGTGGATAGGAATGGTATTTTGTAACCTCTGGTAACAAGTTGTCTGTAGTAAAGTTTTGCCAGGCCTGAGGGTATAGCAGGACAGTCGGACCTCCTCTCAGGAGTGCTGGAAAGGTTTTCCAGGGGGTATCCCTGTCACCTTGGGCATCCCCTGTGTGCCTGGGAAAGATCCTTGGGGTTTTCAAAACCACATTTCCTCCTGTTCACACTCTCCTTTACTTTAGGGCCAAAAGTGTGGCACCATCAAATGGGCGTTAGTAAAGGAAGACTTATGATATCAGCCTCATGGATGAGTTAACAATGGATGTAAGGGTATTTAGATGTGCTGTAACTTTCTCTGAGACGCAGCATCTGTAGTACCCTGGAGGGTATCTCCCAACTCTTTGACTAGATCCTCTGTAAGCATGTAAAATGGGTCAAATAGTTCAGGGATCGCATAGAAAAAGTATCTGTCCATAGTCCTAGAATCTTTGTTAGGCGGATGGACAGATGACTGGAACTCCTTTAGTGAGGTAAGCCTTGTCTTGGGGTGCAGTGATGTAGCAATCAACTCCATTAACTCATCAGGAGGAAGGGCGAGCACCAAATGCCTTCAGCAAGACTGACTCATCCTCAGAACAAGATGTCAGAAAAGAGACATCTTCTGAAGGTGACTTTGGGGACCCTTCTGACTCATCCAAGTCAGTATCGGATGTTAAAGATTCTTGTGGAGAATCTAAGTGTCTCCTCTTACACAATCGAGAGTCTGCTTCTACTGATGTGGTTGTCTGGGTAGACAACACCTTCCTCATGAACAGGCACCAAAGGCATCGAGAGGAAGAGTCGGAAACGAGTCGAGGTGAAAGCAGCAGACCGGTTCTGGCACCGAGGGCTCCACAATCAGTAGATCAACCTCTTCCGGCTCCAAAGACTGGACAGGTCTCGGAGGAGGAAGGGATGGAGATAATGGGAGCCCTTCAAGTTTCGACACCAATTGGGTGGAAACCGAGATAAGTTTGGATAGGGCGAATGTTCCAATAACTTCTGCACCACATGGTCCACATTGGATGCCTGGTCAGTAGCATCCAGAGCCTCCTGAAAGGAAGGTTTTAACAAACCCTTGTCCATTAGTTTCCTCCCACTGAAAGAATGACAAATAGAGCAGTCTTCTTGGCCAAGACAGTAGACACAGGAACTATGATTGTCAGTTACTGACATTTTTTGCCCACATTCGCAACGCTTGAAACCTGATTTGGCCTTTTCAGACATGTCACTATAAGTAGAAAAATAGTCAAATCCAGTAAAAAGTCAAGTCCGGTAAAATTGTCAAATCCAGTAGTGAAAGTCAATCCGTTGTCAAAATCCAGTAAGGGGTGGTAGGAGAGAACTCTAACTAAGTTTTATAACGATTCCCTTATACCTTACCACACACACAAATTATCACTAAACAGCTTTATAACACTAAAGTACCAAGAAAAATATAAGAATAAAATTCTAAATCTTATCTCAGGTGCTGCAGCGGCAAACTAGATCTGAGGTAAAGGCAGAGGGGATTGTGGGTATTAGGTGATCTCGAGCTTTTCTCGATGCAGAGCTTGCAGATTGAACACTCTCACATTGAGGTATTTTTCATTGTGGCTATACTTATCTCTGAATAAAATTTTCTCTTTGTCACAGTAATTGGCCAACCTGCATGGAACAATTAATATGAGTAGTGTGGATCATACCTGTTAAACTCTTAGCAAAATAAACCTGGACAAAACCTAAAATAATATGGGGACAAAGGTTCAAAAATGGAGACAGATTTTAAAAATTGCTCTTGTCAACTAAGAAAGTTGCTAAAATATCAAGTTTTTGTTAGCATGAATTTTCTGAAACTCTAAAGTGAGTCATTATTGAATTTAATCCTTAGCAATTTGCCAGTAAATCACAAATCTTCAGAGGAACAGATAAAAAAATATGACTCCAAGATCTGGTCATCCTGCAAAAATCTATACAGGTGAGAGGCATGGTGTGGATTTTATTGAATAGCTTTTAAAATGAAAGACCCATCCTTTAAAAAGGCTTTGATTATTTAACAGAGATACAAGGAAAATAAAACACTGAGTGTGTTACATTACATTTGTTGCAGAAAAAAGCATCACCACAATTATTGTTAAAATTGTTTTGTTATTTAAATTCCACTTGCTTTCTTTCAGGAATGCATACTTCATGAGGAACAGTTTACAGATATCTGTAGACAATTACTGTACTTTAGTCCAAGTGTCCCATTCTCTGGACGCTGAAATCTCACATTCCCTGACAGCTATACTCCTATATGAGAACACACTGTTTTAACAAACATTTACACTATAGTGGTTTTAAATGTCAGGCATTTTTAATATATCTCAAGCCCTCTACTTCAGGAACAGGGCTTGCCAAAAAGAGACAGGGGACCGAAGTCAATGGCATAGTCACGATTAATAAATATCTACGGAATAAACTAGTACAGCAAATAAGCATATAATTATACATGTAATTATATCAAATGGGCAATAACAGACTGTTCAGACATACTCTAGGACCTGAATCCTTAGGCAGACAGCCTCCGCAAATAAGAAAGTTCTAGTAATGACAAGTACCGCTTAACGTGAAGAATATTACTACACATAGAAAATGGACTGTTATTTTGTTAATATTAGTTGTGACAATGTAAAATTTGTATATTTTAATGTGAAATAGTTCCTCCACCACATGCCAAGAGAGGGTGTGCATGCATAAAAACACTGCAGTTGCATGCACATCAATTCCTTTTACATAAAAGATATCAAACCACACCGTGGAAAAAAAAAGCGCAAACACTTTATATTCAAGTAAGCTACATGCTAATTTGTATTAAAAGATTACACAAAAACATACACCAATGCACTGTGCTTCATATGGAAAAATGACATTGAGGTGCTCTATGCTGCACCTCTCCTTACTAATATACAATCCTCTCTTAAATCCAAACTGGACTCATGCTACAATAAAATTACAAAATTTGTAACCAGTGCCGAACACTGCTACTACCACTGCATATCACTCCAATGTCTATACTGGCTACGACTTCCCCAACATCTAGCAAACCTGCAACTAGCCACAGCTCATAAGCTAATCTATAAGCCTTCTAGTTGTCCTGCCCTCTCCTCTCTGTTCATCATGTATCTCCCAAACAGATCTCTGTTATCAGTCAGTCAGATGTCCTTATGTAGCAAAACCTAAACTTTCTGCCGGTCAAATGCGCTACCCATATGCTATCTCAAAACTATGGAATGCTCTCCCTCCTTCAATTAGGTCTATCAGCAAACCTGAATGCTTTAAGACTTCACTGAAACAACACCTGTTCACCCATTGGCTATGTACATGTACCACCACTGACTATACAAAAAAAAGCAATATTCCTAGCCTTCTTACTTTTCCTTCCCATCTCACTTATGGTTCAGACACCTCACATATACATTCAGTGCTTACTAAGTCCAACATGTGCCACCCAGTCACACATAGGTTCATAGGTTCATAGGTTGGTACTGGGCTATCTGCCTGAAGGCATATACTAGCCCAGCCACTTTGTGCGGTATTCACCGCCCCTTTAGTAGTTCCCTAGACCCTTGTACTAGCAGCTAGTACCCTTGGCCCCTATCTAGTCATGCTGTTGGTGTGATTCCCCGGTGTGAACTTTCTGTTACCCATCCACTCATCAAGGTTCCTCTTGAAGAGTGATAGTGAGGGGCTCTGTTTTATGTAGATTGGGACCCTGTTCCATAGTAAGGGAAGTCTCTGCGAAGGGAATCTATCCCTCCAGCATATTCTATTCATTGTTGTGTTGAGGTTTATATCCCTAGAGTGTGTAGCTCGAGTAGATTTGGTTTTGCTAAGATGGAGCATGTCCAACAATTCTGGGTTGGACATGGCTCTGTACGTTAGACAGAGATCACCTGTGAGAAAGCGGTATGCAACAGAGAACAGTCTTAGCTTTTTCAATCGTGCTGCATAGGGCAACTGTTTGAGGCTAGTAATCCTCTTGGTTAGGTACCTCTGTGGTCTCTCCAGCTGCTGGAGATGTCTAGCCAGGTACATTCCAATTGGTGCATTGTACTCAATAATGGGTCTGATGAGGGAAGAGTAGAGGGGCAATATTACATCCTTAGATCTTAATGCGAACCCTTTCATGATCTGATGGGTCACACAGAAGGATTTTCTAACCACTTTGGCAACATGGTTATCTAAGGAAAGCTGACTCTCTACTTGGGTCCCTAGATCCCTTATTTCTTCTTCAGATTTCAGGGGATTACCTTCTATGTTGTAGTTTGTGGTTACTCTGTTTTTCCCAAAGGGGATTACTACGCATTTTTTTGCATTTATTTTGAGACTATGGCTTTGACACCATGCATCAGTCTCATTTAGGCCCTTCTGGAGGATCTCCATGTCGGCCGGAGACTCTATTACAGAACCCAGTTTGCAGTTGTCCACAAACTTAGTCAGCCACAGCCCTTCCATGCTTGCCTGTACTTCTGAGAAGTATATGCCAAACAGGAGGGGCCCCAGGACAGAGCCCTGAGGCACACCACTCATTACTGGTCTGGATTCAGACATAGATCCCGCTACATTTACTTTATGGGATCTGTCTGAGAGCCAGTTTGCGATCCATCTTGTGACGTAAGGGTTTATGCCCAGGCTGGTGAGCTTATCAATAATACCTGAATGGGGAATGGTGTCAAATTAGCAAGGTCAAGGTAAGCCGTGTGTACCTCCTTTCCCTTATCTATAGCCTGAGTAACTGTCTCAAAGAAATCCACCAGGTTCAGGAGGCATGATCTGCCCTTGACGAAGCCGAACTGTGTGGGGTCCAGCGACTGGACATAATCTGCTATATGTTACCTACCATATCTTCTGTTCATGCTTGATGCCTATATAACAATAGCACTAAGGCTGTACCTTACTTTCAGTATCTCTAATCTGCTGCTCTCCATCTTTCCCTCTGTACTGCGTATCTGTAACACTGCATTATTCACACATTCGCTATTATCCCACGTCATCAATTGTATTCGTGTTGGGCTTGTGTACTTAACATCTAACATCTGTATAACTAGTATTATCTATTTTATTGTATCTCCTATTCTGTAATGTAGTGCTCTGTGCCATCACTGCTTGATTTCTGTATTTTGATTCTGTAGCTTTATCATATTTGTTTTTGGAGCTTTTCGCCCCAGGCCTCTACTGAAAAAAGGTACACCCTGGCCCAGTAGACCTCCCACAAAACAAATGCATATAAATAAAAATAAATAAAATAAGCAAGTGAAAGGAATGCCACTGCTGTATACAAAATGCATGATCCATGGACACCTGTTCAAGAACATGAAAATATACTGAAATACTCCTGAATGCCTAAAACTGTATCAAGATGTGAAAATCTATTATCTTGGCAAAATAAGGTGTTGGCATAAAGTATCTAATTCAATGACTTATCTAGGCCGAATGGGCATATTTCAATAAAGAGAGTCTCTTCTACTGGGTGGAACTTGGACATCTGACAGCTGAACTGTACAGCACCTTAAGAGAGAAGCTGCTTGTTTCATTTGAGTTGTGAGGGTTTTTATTGCTATAAGCTGTAGGCTATGACAGTTTGTTAATGCTAAACTTGTGGGAAAATGAGCACAGGGAGTGTAAACGTTGGCAGTTCTGGTACATGTGCATACATTCATTAAAGTGTCGATAAGACAATCCTGAAATACACAAGTCAAGAAAGATAATTAAGCCAAAAGAAAAAAATAAATCACTGCTAATCAGTTTTCAACACTGTTAGTTGTAGAGGTAATCTTCCATTTCTGTCCCTTACTGCTGAGTGCAAAGTACAACATATTGTATGTTTTATGTTTTGTATGTTTTTGGCATGGCCTGATCAGAAGCATAGCTAGGGAAGGACGAAGGAGACAGACACCCCAGGTGCAAGGTACTAGGAGACATGATCAGCAGGTGCCAACTCAATAGCAGTGTAGTTCTAGCATTTATTCCCATACCTACAGAGTGGCTTGCTACAGTTTTAAAAAAATATATATATATTTTTTTGGTCCTGAAGCAGATCTAGAGAAAGACAAACCTCACTCTTTCTTCTTGCTGATACAGACTGCCAGATCAGGGAAGTGACTTTTTGTTGTTCCAGTTTGGGGAGTGACACTGGGAATTAGACAACACGGCTAAGGCTTGGAGTCTGGCATGTTTTAATTGCTATTTTATGCACCTGCTTATTTATGATTACCACTGCATATAGTATGGAGGGATATGGGTGTGCAGTTACTGTTGTTTTAATACTGCTTGCTACTGACTTATAAAAACATTCATGAAGGTCACACAATTTCACTTCTGAGGACATGGTGTGTGTGTGTGTGTGTGTGTGTGTGTGTGTGTGTGTGTGTGTGTGTGTGTGTGTGTGTGTGTGTAAAACTCAAATGTTTTTCTTTATTTTGCACCTGTACCCGCTTCAGCAGTTAAGTACTCTTTTTGAATATTGCTTATCCTTTCATAGTCAGTTCTTCATAAAGTTATTTTTCTACTACTAAAATCTTTTTCTAATTAAAAAAGTAAACCTTTTCACTTTAATTGCTTGACATTAGCTGGTGTTTACATCAAACTATGTTTGATACATTTTTTAACCGAAACAAAGTAAATGCTTCATTCATAATTGGAAACAGTAAAAATCTTCATAAAGTCTAGAAATAAAAAAAAAAAATAGATCTTTAAAAATATGTATGCAAAATTCTTTTTAAATGAAAGAACACTGTGTTTTTGCAAGAAGTTACGGTGACAGTAGTTCCTACAACAACAGCTCAGAAATGTCACAGCAGCTCTCACCAGCAGTCTGTGGGTGTAGCCAACCATCCCACTATGATATAGTACAGTAATACTCTCTGGTAATCACAGGTAAGTGGTTTCACAATATATGCTGTCCACAGCTCTCCCACTGATGATGCATAGAAACAGTGGGCAGAGTAACAAAAAACCTTTAAAATAGAAAACTAGTCACAGCAAAAGAAAACAAAAAAATATTTGTTAGGTTAGGAAAAATAGTCTTGCAGATATGCTTTTTTATTAAGTATTCTGAAAATTAGTGCATTCTGTGTACAACATGGACATTTCTAAAGATTCATAGTTATTACTAGGAAGTTGATGAGGTAATCATTACCAACCAAGCATATGTGTATCTTACTACTTGCCAACTCTTCCTATAAGAAATCATGGGGCCAAATCTGTGGTGCATTAATGATCACCCACACATTCATACAGACTGCATAGGGAGCTATGTCATTTACTTTGAAGGGGAGCTCATTTATTTTATTTTATTTAGAGCATATAGCATATATTAGCAGAAAGGGATAATAACACCCATGGACCTAGAAAATAAATAAATAAATGTCTGGACTACAAGATCTCAAACGTCACCCCATGCATAGACAGAGCTTTAAGGTATTCTGTACATCTCACAGAGCTCATGTTTTTCATCATTTTATTGAGAAAACATCAGGGTGTCTCAGGTTGGGTCATGTGTTTGGATAGATGCATTCCAGAGGGAGCACTGTATTCTATTAAAGGCCTAATGAGGGAGTAGAAGAAAGGGATAATAACACCCATGGACCTAGAAAATCAGCTGGACTAGGCAGATGCATTTTCTAACAATCTAACAATAGCAGATATATAGTGGTTGAAGGACAGTTCATTGTCTGCAAAAGTGCCTAGGTCCCTGATAACACTGTTAATTCTGAGGGGGGTGTCATTAATGTGGTAGCTGTATTTGGTTGTCTTGTTTACCAATGGACAAGATAATACACTTTCTGGCACTTAGTTATATACCTTTGTCTTGGCACCATTTGGTTGTGTACGTTAATCCCACTTGTAGGATTTTGACAAGCGGTTCAAGGGTCAGGTAATAAGGCTTAGGCGGGTCCCCTAAAATTAGTGTTTACAAAGGCTGAGGTATTAGATTTTTTTTGAGCCTTTAAAAAGATAGTTTTCATAATGACCTCCCACTAAAAAAAATAGTCTTTAAAAATACTTTACTGTCCCTTTTGAACTAAAACATTATACTGTAATCTTAAATAAATTTGTGTAATAAATGCCTCTTTAAAATGAGCCTTTTGGAGACTTAATACAGTTTTTGTGTGGAATCAGGAGTGACTATCTCTTTTATGGATTCTTCATAAAGGCTTTTTCTGTGGAGTCCTCCCTTGGTTTTATGAGAGGTCCTAGCCTTTAGCAAAGGGAGTCTTGATAAGGATTTTTTAGCTTTTCTCAGTGGGATTACCTTTTAGAAAAACTTGTTGGTTTTATAGCTTTTCTCAGTGGAATTATCTATCTTAAAATATTCTTTACAAAGAATTTTTGATTTTGTTTATTGGCAAGATGACCATATAAAGCAAAAATGTATTAAGTTTTAAGGTTTGAAAATGATGTGGGTTTTACCAGTTCATTTTCAGAAAAAATAAATACGTTTCCCAGAGTTCACTTCATTCAGCCGGCTTTGTACCAATAAAGCTGGATGACTGAAGACTGCCCTGTGAAGCAATGGGTTGCATAATAGTTCACATTTAGATTAATTAGATTGTCAAAAATGCCAGACTGTGGAATGGTATTTAAGGCACTGGTCAGGTAAAATTAAGCCTTGTGTGCCAATGTATCCTCATCCAAGGCCTTAACAGCAGTCTTTCAAAGAAGTCTATTTGCTAAGATGTCAGGCTCTTGCCTTTAGAAACCCAAACCTAAACTGGTTTGGATTAAGAGATTGTAAGTTGGTAATATTGTTTACGAGTTCCCTAAAGATGCACGCCATTACTGTGCAAACTAAATAAACAAAATTAAAAACTAATCACTCATAGAAGCACATCAAAAGCCTAATACTTCAAAACTGAACTCAGCTCGTTAACAAGGATACTTGTAAGGCTTATGGGAATATCGTTGCCAGGAAGAGGGATGGGACCTCCTGCGTAAAACCAGTCGGGAGGGTGAGACTGAACAGAGTCAGGAGTATAATGGTGAAACAGTGCTGCATACTAACAAGAAAGCACCCCAGCACATTATCAGTACATACAGCATGTGCCTTTATGACTTGTTCAGAAGCTATCAATGGGGGGGGGGGCACTGACTATAGTACTATGCAGAGGCTAGGTGGGGGAATAAGGCAGAGAAGTTGGAACTACATTTATCTACTAGTATGCTGGCTATCTGGATAGGCGTTATTGTGTCTAATGCTCCCAATACTGCTAAAAAGGACTGGTGGTTGTCTTTGACAGAGGTTGTGATTTCCAGTTCATACATAGCCTTGGTAGATTTGATTTTGGTACCAGGTTTCTTGTTTAACTTGTTGAGTTCAGTTTTGAAGCATGAGGGTTTTGGTCTACTTCTATGGACAAGTAGTTTTTAATTTTGTTATATAGCTTTTTTATTATACCAGGATTCCACCTCAGGGCTTTGTTCCTAAACTTGTTATTAAAGTTTTGAAAGAATAGGACTCCAGTCTTGATGTATGCACTGACGTGAGAATAAAAACTCTCTACAAATGCAGTGATATTGACTGCTGGGTCTACAAGGGGAGTGGTTCTTAAACCACTAGAGACTATCGTCTAGCTTGCAGAAAGTTTGTTTTGAGAAATCCTTAACGATAGTAGGGTTTGAGGGCACTTTGCTTTGACTCATATTGCACCACAGATGAGGAAACAACAGGTGCAGAAAATAATTGTGCTGTACTTGTTTGGACCAGATCCAGTAAAATATATCTCTGTTAGGGAAATGCACTGTGATCTAGAAAATTTGATGAAATGTAGGAAACTTTGTGTGGATTTATTTGTACATCTTCCAGTTTATGGACTGAAAGTTGAAATCCCTAAGAATAGCAGCATTTGGTCCAATGGGACTCAAGCTTGTATAGCTAAGCCCTGTGGGTTACAGGTGGCATATCAGGGGATCTGTAGTTTGCAAGGATAAGATAAGGGTTCTTATTGACAGTTACAGTTACAAGGATATGGAGGAGTTTGATATTATTATCTTGCCACATACGTCTAGATGTAATGGGGTTGTGGAGATACAAACACACTGCCACTGGTAGCAGAGATACCTACAGTAGATTGGGACTGAACATGTTGTAGACATTCAAACCTGGTAGGGAGGTTGTGTTATCACTGTACTGGAACTAAACTTCAGTGATAAAGCAGATGTCAATACTTTTCACACTCAACAAGAATTCTAAAGAGTGAAATGTCTTACTGGGGTATCTAGCATTGAGCAGTACTATGTTAATATTGTCCTGAATGATTTGACAAGATTGATAGACTGAGTAGATTAATTTAATATTGCCTAGAAAAGGCACTACAGGGATGGAAAGTGTTTTGGTTTATTCACAAAAGCCCTGAGCTGAGAGGTAAATGCCATCTCTGGTGAAAAATGCAGGACTATCACCCATCTCATTCTAGGCAAACACACAATGAACCCATATGTTAAAAAAAAACAGATAGTGTCTGAATCCCACCACTGTTACCAAATATGGAATGAGCAGCAATATGGACTTTAAATCCTGCACTGCTGATGCCAAATTATTCCAGCTGTAGGAGTTACTGAGCCTAAATCTGTGCCATTATTATCTTATTGTGAGGGACAGTGGTTAGTTGCACTGAATCCCACACTACTGTCACCAGTTATGGATGTAAGGGATGACTGGCCTAAACAGCTCATAGCAAATGCACACTACTGCCGCAGATTATGTGTGACACCTGTCATTCTTAAATAAGTGTTATGCTACCCAGGCATAGAACAGGGTTATAATCACTAACTTCTCAGAATTTCACCCACCTCTGTCTGACCGTAGACGCTTCCAATGCAATCTTAATAATAATGGAGTCAAATCAATAGTACCAGAGGCTGGACTCAAGGAGCACAGAGGAAAAGCCCTGGATGTGCCTCAGAAGTCCATGATTTACTACTGGCAGAGGTGCTGGACAGACCAGCTAGTAGAGGATATGAATGAGTAGCTAATGCCAGCTTGCCCATCCTGGAGGGAGGTAGCTTAAACTGGTTGCAAGTTCATTAGTAAGGGCATGGTGAGCTCCACGCTGCAAGTGATGTAGCATTTTGATGGTAGGTTGTATATGTATACAAGTATATGTGGACCTCCTGAGGGCACCGATATTGGAGGTCGTAAGGCTGGGGCACTAGTATGATCCTGCACCAGCATCCTTATCTCTTCACCTGCCCTATCCGTAGGTCAGATGAGCCTGGGGAGGCTAAATCAGGCCCAATAGCTCTGATTAACAAGGAAAGGAGCTGGTGATAGCTGATCAGCTGCAGGGAGTTAAAACCAAAAAAAAAAAAATAGTAACTCAGATTTATTAATTTTTTTTCAGACACAAGATCTCACAATGTTTCCAAGAGGGAGCTACTGATACATCTCTAGTGACAGTTCCCCTTTCTTCTAGTAATGACACAAGCTGTCTCGAGCCAGACTATCAGACAACTAATCTGATACCAAGATCTCACTTCCTGAACATTCTTCCAATGAACTAAGCAACATTAAATTGTAATAGCTGATAACCATGATCTACAGTGCAATAAAACTTTACATTTTATCTCCTAGAATTGCTTTAGTATAATTTTAACATTTCTAAAGTCTTAATCCTTAATTTCTCATACTTTCTGTCCTTATTCCTAAACATTTCTAAAGCTCTACCATTGCTTCTTTAGTATCCTGTTAGTATATACCCTTTTGTATTTCCATTTTAATATTTCAATATTTTTCTTTATTCCCCTGTGCATGTTACTCTTTATAACCTTGCTATCTTCTAATTTTTTAATTAGTTATGCTTGCTTTCTATTTACTTCCTTAGGAATGTGTCTTTATATGAAATCTATTCACTTCTTATAACTTGATTCATACTTAAGCATATTTTGTTTAATATCTTATGTGATAAGAAGAAACTTGTTCATCCTAAACTGTACAGTCATTGTATACACTAAACATTCAAAAATGTGTATGCATATGCATTTGTATCCAATTAGTGGCATTATTCCATTTGGTGTTATGTCAATGTGGCAAATGTTGACACAGTAACACTGACTCGCAAAACATCAACATACTTCTCAGGATACTCCTTGGATAACGCACTATTTCAAACAGTGTTTTTGCAGGGGAGTAAACCCCCCCTGCAACCCCCACACCCACTGCTAATTATATATATTAACTCTGATATCACCTAATCTCCAAGGAATAGGCATATTCCCCTACCCCAGGGACTGCTGAGCTCATATATCTGTCGTCCATCTATGCTGTCGACCAAAATGTGTTAACAAGACGAAGGTTAATGTATAACAAAATTGATATATGCCAGAGAATCCATTTGTATACATTTCACTTGTAAAACAACATTAAATATAGCATTAACTGTCAGTTGTAGAAATCCCTGTTAAATGAATAGGGCAGATACCAGTAGTTACTTAAGTGCTGTGGGAACACATTTTATTAACAAAACAAGACAGAAGACACAAGCTTTTAGAAATTAAGAAATGAAAAATATTTGCTTTTAAAAATATTTGATTATACATGCAGGGTAGTACTGCAACTTTAAAGGGAAAACCACATAAAATGCTTCATATAAATATACTAATTACATAAAATACTTGAACTGCATCCACTGTTATTTCTAATGACTTACTGTGGGTGACTTAATCCTTAGGATAAAAATAAAGTCAAAAAATCTCTGATTCATAAATCTTTGTTTTCATTTTTTGTGAAAGTTAAAACTTCCCAGGTTTGCATAACAGTCCAAGACAAAATGTAATTAAAGGTCAGAAACAACCCTGGTTCAGTTTTTTACACTCCCCAGAGGATAGATAGATTTTTAAACTCACAAAGAATATGTCTATCTGCCTAAAATGCACAAACACTTCCATTCCATGGTGAGACAATGCACCTTGTAAAGGAAGTAGTGAACATGGCAATGGCAAGTAATTCCATATTAAGAAAAAAAATAACTATAAATACTATACATCTAATAAAATACACAAATATTTGCATTTTCACATTTTAGAAAACATATAAGTCTTATCAGACCAGTTTATAGTTCATTCAGTAGTACGTTAAGTGCTTTTATTTTGTGACAAGTATTTTAGTGTGTACTTCCATCAAAGCTTGCCTCAGTATTAACTGCAAGGTTGTCAGACTTTGGTGATAAGGAAGTATTGTGTTCCTCTTGAGGTTCACCACCCTTCAAATTATTGTTGTAACGGGGCTGGAAACACAGTGCCAGTGTGGAAGGTGCAGGAGGATGTGTCCACTTCAGAAATGGGAGTTTCTTATTTTATTAAAACACTAGTCCTACAGTAAGATTATAAAGTTTGTAGTCATTAATCACTGCAGTGTTTGAGAATATGATGTCATGACGTGACGTAAATCTTCTTATTCAGAGGCAGTGCAAGACATAAGAATGCATAATGACATACAGTAGAATTATTGTGTTGCCAGTGCAAAAATATTAAAAGTTTGCAACTGTCAAAGCTAATAAATTTCCTATTTCCTTTTTTTACTTCCTGTTTTGCATCTACCTTTCTGAAGTAAAAGCCAATATCAAAGGGTTCTGGCTGTCTAAGTTTGCAGATGACTGCAAGCTAGGAGCAGTCATTGAATAACCAAATGACTTAGCAATCCTGCAGGAAGGTTTGTCCCAATCAAATAACTGGCACCAGAATCATGGAGAGAAGCTAAATGTCAAAGAATAGGTTATTGTATCCCATGGGAAGCAATCTACCCCAAGGAACTAGCACACTGACAGTACACCCCTAAGAGTTGACCCAGTTGTTTGGGATTTAGGACATTTTGTGGACAGTGACCTAACTTTTGGCCAACATGTGTCTGCTGTTGAAATAATTCCTCTATACTGCACAGCTTATAAACAAAGGGATTGTGTCTAAATCTGGGAATGTCATCACCCCCTTTACTCGGCTGTCATTAGACCAGTCATTGATTATAATGCCCCCATTGGTATGTAACTGTCCAGACACACACAATAATAATAAACTCCAACCCATTACTGATGGATTTATTGTAGATCAACAAGTCAAATGGTATCAGAAATAGTCAGTCTAGGGATTTAAACCTCTTATCCAACATCAACAGAAAGGTTTAGGGAGACAAGTATATCTTGTACAGGATAGAGCTGCTCTGGAACAGACTACCCATTCACATAAAGCAAAGTTCATCACTGTCCATACAACTTGGATTTATTTATGGGAAACATAAGATTTACCCCAGGACTGCCCCTGTACTACTAATGGACAGAGGCACCTCCTAAATGCATTATCCTTTGCATAGGTCCTCTCAAATTATCTATGGTATGATCCCAGTTACTCCCAATTGGAGTTATATATAATTATCAACCATGGGATAGGTAAGGCCAGTCTATAAGTAAATGGAGCAGGTTATTACGAGTACAAAAAGGGAACTTGGCTAGGCTTAAAGTGCCCTGCAATGACAGTTAGTTTAGTACTTACCTTGGCTAGGCTTAAAGTGTCCTGCAATGACAGTTAGTTTAGTACTTACCTTGGCTAGGCTTAAAGTGCCCTGCAATGACAGTTAGTTTAGTACTTACCTTGGCTAGGCTTAAAGTGTCCTGCAATGACAGTTAGTTTAGTACTTACCTTGGCTAGGCTTAAAGTGTCCTGCAATGACAGTTAGTTTAGTACTTACCTTGGCTAGGCTTAAAGTGTCCTGCAATGACAGTTAGTTTAGTACTTACCTTGGCTAGGCTTAAAGTGCCCTGCAATGACAGTTAGTTTAGTACTTACCTTGGCTAGGCTTAAAGTGTCCTGCAATGACAGTTAGTTTAGTACTTACCTTGGCTAGGCTTAAAGTGTCCTGCAATGACAGTTAGTTTAGTACTTACCTATGAACCTATGTTGTTGTGCTTCTTACAGCACATTTTCTTTAACACTTGTTTTTTTTTTTTTTTTTTTTTTTTTGCACCCCTACAGGACTGAGCCTAATGGCTCTTCTATTTGCACCTAATCAGTCCATTCATTCTGTGGTCACAGGACACAGTAGACAGGGATTCCTGAACAGGTAAGAGACTTGCCGCCCATTTTATTTCACACAGGAATGCCCCATGAGCCCACCTAAGGGTCAGCTAGAAGGGAGTGGGCTAGCTTTGCTGGTCCTGCAGGATGAACTAACTTCTCCCCTAGTGGAGCACCCCACCACCACCACTGTCACTCTTCCAGCTTCTGCTATTACTGTCCTCCAAGGGTTCCCTTTATCTCACAGTGTAATTATCCATGGCATAATAGCCCCATGGCTTTATGGGGTAAGCACCTACTGCTACTGGTATACATCACTCACGTGGCAAGCTACACACACCTCCCTCTCTCCAGAATGAGTAAGAAAGAAGTGGCCAATCACTGCCATCCTCCCTGTCAGTTCCTACAGGCACCAAAACCGCTATTCCAACTGGGGTCACCTGCAACATAGGGCTTTATCCCTCTATGTCGCAGACTGCCATTCATTAAACCCTTCTGAATCAGCACACCTCACATTCATCGTCTACCCACACAGTACATAAAAAAAAACAAAAACATGCCTAACAGCAGAATGACTTCTCACTAAGTAGTTTCCTGGTAGGTGTACTGAATATTTTGAAAGACAAATCTCAGAAATGGGTAAGATATGAGACCATGTTCTAACTCCTTCTTGGAATACTATACAAGACACATTTCCTGAGACTGAAGTTCCATTCTGAGCAATCAAGATTTGTAACAAACTACTTCTTTACCCACTTAACTACTTTTATAACTCTTCTGACCTGCTTTATAAATCTTGATACCATGTTTTAAAATCTTTACTTTCTATCTCAGTCTTTATTATGCAACGCAAGCACCATTACACAGATTGTTTATACTGATGCATTATGTGATGCGGACAGCATTACACAGATTATTAATACTAATGTATTACGTGATGCAGGCAGCATTATACAGATTGTTGATACTAGTGTATTATGTAATGTGGGCAGCATTAGGCTGACTTGTCAAAAACAATGTAATATAATATCTTGTATTAAACTATGTATTTATCTGTGGGTGAGAATAAGTTGGCTCAACTTATTTGCCCCCTTTCAAATCCTTGTGTTCTAGGTTCTAAAATGCATCAAGCTGGATATTGTATAAAAATATGATTTATTATAAATTAAAAATAAGATCATAATTTAATTATTAAGTAGGTATTAATCATTAAAAAAATTGATGTACAGCAGAAAAAGGCAGAAAAGTCACTTGCATCAGTTCCAGATATTGTGGTTAGACATGCAATATAGCACTGGTCAATCTTAACAAAAATTGCTCTTAATGTCCATCAGTCCTTTAATTGCAGGTTCTCCTTGTTTTTTAGGTTCATAGGTTCATAGGTTCGTACTAGGCTATCTGCCCGAGGGCATTTACAAGCCTAGCCCATCATTTTGTGGCTTACGCCACCCCTTTAGTATGGGGAACTATACCCATTATTTTGCTGTGCCTCTGTTGAGCAGTGACACTGAGGTAATCCCTGGTGTATATCTGCGATCTCCCATCCATTGGTCAAGATTTCTCTTGAACAAGGCCAGCGAGGTGCTCTGCCTCACATGTACCGGGATTTTGTTCCACAGCATAGGGAGTCTTTGGGTGATGAATCTATCCCTCCAGCACGTCCTATTAATAGCCGTGTCGAGGTTTAAGTCTCCGCCCTTGTGGCTCTGATGGATCTAGATTTTTGAGGTGAAGCATATTCATCAAATCTGGGTTTGACATGGCCTTGTATGTTAGGCAAAGGTCACCTCTGAGCAAGCGATGGCGACTGAATAGAGCTGGAGTTCTTTCAGTCGGGCAGCATAGGACAGATTTTGAGACCCTTTATCCTTTTGGTGAGGAACTTTTGTGGCCTCTCCAGCTGCTGCAAGTGTCGGGTCAGATACATCCGAATGGGGCATTGTACTCAATCATTGGTCTGATGAGTGATGAGTAAAGGGAGACTATGACCTCCCTTGATCTAGATGAGAATCCCTTCATGATAAGGTGGGCAATGTAGAAGGTCTTCCTAACTACTTTAGCTACATGGGTGTCGAATGACAGACTACTATCAACCTGGGTCCCCAGGTCCCTGATAACTTCTTCTGTGCTCAGTGGATTGCCACCTATTTGGTAGCTAGGGGTAACCTTGTTTTTCCCAAAGGGTATGACTATGCATTTTTGGCATTTAACTTCAGGCCGTGGCTCTGGCACCAGTTATCCATTTCTGTGAGACCCTTCTGAAGGATATCTGTGTCAGATGTGTTTTCTACTATGGCCCAGTTTGCAGTCATCTGCAAACTTTGTCAGCCATAACCCTCCTGTGTTTGCTTGTACTTGGAAAAGTAGATGCCAAACAAGAGTGGGCCCAGGACTGAGCCCTGTGGGACACCACTTGTGACAGGCTTTGAGTCTGACATGGCGCCAGCAACTCTGACCCTGTGGGTTCTGTCACTCAGCCAATTTGCAACCCATCTTGTGATGTATGGGTTAACATTTAAGCTGATGAGTTTTTCAATGATACCCGAGTGGGGTATTGTATCGAAGGCCTTAGCCAGATCGAGGTAGGCTGTATGGACTGCCTTTCCCTCATCAATGGCTTTGGTCAACCAAATTTAAAAGGCATGATCTGCCTTTGACAAAGCCAAACTGAGTTGGATCCAAAGTCTGCAAATTCCCTATGACTTTATTTATGAGGTCCATTATGATCCTCTCCATGGCTTTGCAGATAAGGCTTGTCAAGCTAATGGGCCGGTAATTTCCAGGGTCTGTGGAGGCACCGCCTTTGTGAAGTGGGACCACAGTTGCAGTGCGCCACTCCTGAGTGCGTATCCAGAGGTAAGACTTTGATTAAACAGCTGTCCTAGCTGTGGGTTTAATTCCTCATTGAGTTCGTGGAGCACACAGCCGGGGACACCATCAGGTCCCATGGATGCTGTGTTTTTGCTTTGGAGAGAGCAGTTCTCACTTGGGCTGGAGATGTTTGGGGGCTGCAATCGTTTGGTATAGATATCTCTCCTTTTGGGGGGGAGAAGTTTGCACTGAACCTGTCAGCCAGTATGTTGGCAATGTCTGTAGGATCAGTAATCTTCACATCATTTTGAACTAGTTCTGAGCAAATCTGGGAGTTTCCTCCTAGGTTTCTAACATAGCTAAAGAAGGCCTTGATTGTCTTTTGAGTCTTTAGCTATTTTTCTCTCGAAATTTGCTTTGGATGATTTTATGAGAGCTCTTAGTTTTTTACTTATAGTGATCAAGGGTGTCTTACCTTTTAAGGATTTTGCTCTATCTTGTAGTAGCTTCCTCCTTTTATTGTAGAGTTTGTTTATGGCTGGGGTCCACCAGACTGGACGCTTGCCTTTGGTACTAAGAGTCTTTGTTTTGTTTGGGATTGCCTTATCCAGGCAGTCCTGCAGGTGCTGGTAGGAGGTGTTTGTAAGTGATTCAGCTTGAGTACTGTTTTCCGGGCCTTAAAGGAGACCACACTAGTCTTTAGAAGTGTGAAGTCGGCTTTTGAGAAGTTCTTTACTGTGGTCTTTTTTATTGCAGGGGGGGGGGGGATGAGGACCTCCAGCGAGATTAGTTTGTGATCTGATCTCACCAGTGAGGGTATACTTCGGGTGTTGAAAATTGTGCTCCCATCGATTTGATGATGAGATCAAGTATGTTATCTCCTCTTGTGGGGATGGTGACTAGTTGTTCCATGGCATTTGAGTTTATGAATTCCAGGAACTTTTGGGCTAGGGTGTTTGGGCTTGAGTAGTGTTCCCAGTCTATATTAGGGTAATTGAAGTCACCTAGTATGATGGTGTTTGGTGATACATTTATCCCCTCTAGTGTTTTCAGGAAGGCCATGTGAGGTTCCTGAGTTTGTGAGGTGGCCTGTAACATGCTACAATTTGCAGAGCAGTCTTGCCTATGGTTAATTGCACCTGGATGGTCTCCGATGCATCGTGTTGCCACCAGTCTTGAGGTGTGGGTGTCCTTGATGAATATGGATACCCCCTCCTTTCTTGGTATTGTCCATTTTGGGGCGGAACATGATATGAGGTAAAACCTGATAGCTGGGGTGCTCTCAGGAGCCTTGAACCAGGTTTCTGTCACAGCACAGACATCGATGTTCTCCATACTGAGAAGGGCCTCGAGTGCGTGCATTTTGAGATTTAGACTTCTGGCATTGAGCAGCATTACCCTTAGTTTTTTTCCTTTTTTGTGTTCTAGGGTGGTAGGTTTAGAATTTGAGCCTTGCCTAAAAAAGGCACTATGGGGGTGGCAAGAGCCTTTGCCAATATCCGGAATCCCAGGGGTGGTGTTTTGCTCCTTGATGAGTGCCAGGAAAAAGTTTTGTGTTCTTCATCCCCTCTCTCGCCCCCTGGAAAAAAAAAAACAAAGATAATTTGTTGCTCATCCATGTTGGGTTCTCTAGGGAAAAGTTCACTTCAGTTACAAATAGACTGGAATGAACACATCTCTGTCACACTTCATTTTCCCTCATTATATCGTTATAGGGGGAATCTGTCTCTGTGGCTGGCCAGGATCCAAATTAACAAGATGCAATATCATAGTTTAGGCTTGTTTTCAGAGTACAGTCCTGTAGTAAAGCTCTTTCAGAGACTATCTACCCGTGTTAGCTAACGGAAGTCAAAACATGACTGGAGAAAGAAGCTGGGATGACTATATGCAAATCTGATTCAGTTTCCCATCAGTATATATTTCTTCCAACACTAGGGAAGCCTTTGATCTATCTTTGCAGTACAGTGAGTCTTGCTGTGGATACGTGATTCTTTTTCTTGAGTCAGCCTTTAGAACAGTTTGTATTTCTTTCCACGGTTCATTATGTCTTTGATTAAAATACAGCCTGGTAGAAAGGACGGAGTACTTCTTGTGCAGCCACTAAACCTTTTTTTCACACCTTTTTTGACTTCTTGGCAATTCAATGTCCAGTAGTATAGTTTCAGATTTTATCTATTGAGCTTTAAAGTCTATTCTTGGTGATGGCACCTCTTTGTCTGTACTTCTTCTGCTGAAGCCAGATTCTTGGTATGATGGGAGGTCTTGGTTTGCTGCTAGTCAAAGATGTCTGAAATTGCATGCTTTTAGTTGAAAACAGGATGCAATCCAGAGATACCTCAGACAGGAGAACAAAACCTTAATTACATGCCTTTCCTGCAATCTGTTTTTCAGTGTTTCATTTACACACTGGTACACTATATAGCAGGACAATAGCAAGATTAATACACAGCAATATTTGAAGGCACGATTAATACTTGCAATCAATACACTAACAATGGCACTATGTGAACACTAGCAAAATATTAAATATAGTAATACCAATAATGCTAATTTTATCCATGACTATCAGTGTTAATAGCACATACAGATTTTTTTATACGATTTTTTTATTCTCCAGACTTTAATTGCTAGTTTATTATTAGCATTGAGTAAACTGTTGCTGCTAGTGTTGTTCTTGTAAGATCACAAATTACTTCTGCTACTGAAAAGCATGTTACTGTATCATTACTTCAAAAATTCATCTTTTCAACACTAATTATGTGTTTGATAATACTGGTGTTTGACTTGTACTCTAAAAGAGAGTCCCATGACAGATAATGCATGAATTATGGAAGTAGTATCACATTCTTGGGACTCACTTAGGTGTTTTAAAACCTGCAGCCACTCAAAACTCTTTACACATATTTTCTGTAATTTCTTCAGCTACCACTGTTTCCCAAACAGTTCATTAAGGTTACTTAAATTTTCCAAAATGGAAACATTTTAGCCTATCAAATGAACCCTTCACATCTACTTTTCAATTAGCAAGTGAAAAATTCTTCCACTATTACAGACTGTAAGTTCACATTATTTTCTGCTTTCACAAATCTCAGAAATTTCACATAGTTTCAAAATACCTATACGCCATGCCCATATGGATACAAGTTTTAGCCTACTTGTTGACTCCCAGGTATTGGCTGCCATCTACTCCCAGGGCCACTCTACATCCACCATGTCCGCCAAACCTACTCACTTCCCTGGCTATCTCCAAACCACGTTTGTAGCTTGTGAGGAGATTGTGGCACCTGTGGCAACATCATACTCCTGCTAGAGAGTGGTTTTACTTTAATTTCCAGCTCCTTCTGCATGCCTGCTATCAACCAGTAGGTGGGACTTAAAAGTCATTGCTGTTACACCACCGCTCACATACACAACTGGTTGATGTCAGCAAGTCATCCCACCCTCCCATAGGTAGCACAACATTCTGTTACAAGGAGCCAGAGGGATCATTCGTGCCAGTGCATCTCAAATATGCATGCCTTCCTCCTTCGTCAAGGATGTGCACAACCATCCTTCCTGCCTTCACTGTCAAACACCCAGACCAATATGGGTCACCTGGGCTGGAGTCAGGGCCGTATTCCTGTATAGCATTGGTACAGGGAGATTGAAACAAGTTTTAAAACAGCACAAGTTAGTACACATTTCTTTTTACTGATATCTAAAGAAGCTATGACTCTTAGAAATGAAATGTCACATCTAAATTTAATTAATCCACTGTGCTACTTTATACATCTTGCACTTATCTCCACATTTATGTGTAATTAAAATGTAACGAATTGAAAGATAATGGATTATAGCTTTTTGTAGTAACTTCCTACCACAAAGCATAAATAAATGCATCATTTGTGGATCTATATTTTCAAACTGCTAAGGTTCACATCACTGATGTGTTTTAGTCAGACAGCACTAGCATGCTTTTCCAAGGAATAACTTGAGTGATATTTCTTTCATTAAACTTAAGTACCATGTTTTAGAAATTATTCTTTCTGACTTCATTCACTAAATAAAGAATAAAGACAAATGCTTGAGTTTTTTTTTTTTTTTTGTGAAATGATTTGCCTTTTATCATATTAATTGAGACTTCCGAGGTGAGTATATCAAGTAACAGACAGTGTATCAGTACAGCCTACAAACAGTGTTGGTGGGGGGCCTTCTCCGACATAAAACTCTAAGTTTAGACAAATTTGTATTTGCAAGCTTCTGATCACAGTTATGTCTACCCTGAACTAAAGGCTCACTATATTTGGGAGAACTACACATTATACTATTCTGTTTTTAATTTACAATACCATAAAACGGTATTACTAATATCCACTTTTGACATACACCTCTCAGCCTTTTTTTCTCATTATGAAGTTGAAGACTACTAGCATTACAGCTGTAAAAATTTAGAATAATAAGCTGCACTGTTGAAAGCCATCTCCTTTCTTTATCAAAAACTATTCACATTTAAACTACTTATACAGATGTATATATGTGCAGCTATATACAAAGTTAAACTACATCAGACAAGTTGCTGGAATATTGCAAAACTTTACTTACACAATGTTTGGAAAACATCATTAATTTTCTACCAGTTCTAGTAGTAACTTCTATAAAATCAATACTTTTTCTGGATGGCACAGTGGCACAGCAGTTAGCACAACATTTGGTGCCCAAGTTTGTTCTTGACTGAGAGATGTATTCCATGTGTCTGTATGCTGTTTGCCAGGTGACTGAGTTTCTTGTTACATCTCAAAGGCATGCTGTAGGTAAACTGATGATAATCCTTACTGCATATAGAAATATGTGCTGTTAATCAGTGAGTGAGGTTGTGTGTGTTTGTGTGTTGTGTATGGTTGTGCTTGTTTTTGTGTGTGTGTGTGTGTGTGTGTGTGTGTGTGTGTGTGTGTGTGTGTGTGTGTGTGTTCGTATTTGTACATGTATCTTGCAGTCGACTGTCACAATGTCCAAGGTTGTTTTCTCTGCCTGCACTGAGTGACAGGATAGGCTCAGGTATACCATATCAATGAAATAGATTAAGAGGTGAACTTGGCAATCCAAGATTAAAAGACTGTATGAATGTAAAGCATGAATAAATGAAAACATATTTTCATTTAAAGTAGCGATTTCACAAACAAGGAATGACCACTGCCTGGAAAAAAAATATCCCACTGCCTGGCTGATGTGTATTTTTGTATTTTTTTTTAAATTAAAATCAGAGTTCCCTCAACTTTATAGTTTTTGTTCCAAGGCAGCACTCTCCTGAGTATGAACAAGCATTTGTTAAAGCCGAATATTGGTTTGCACTGGTATGAACAGCTGAAGCAGTACTAAATATATATGGTGTATACAATGATGAACTAAGAGTTAGATGGTAAGTACAAATTATAATATTTATTCTTCACTGCATTCAAAATGTTAAATTATACAAGGTTTATGAATAGTAGATAATGCATAGTTTCTAAATTAATCAACATTATTACATTGTTTTATATGTGGTAATTAGCTCTGCCTTTTACTAATGCTAAGTACAAGCCGATAGGTCTCATTTTACAGGGAAACTTTGTTGTTAGTCTTTTAACGCAGAATTACTACAAATATGACTGCAGTCTGGAAGAACACTATTTTTACTATTCAATTATAAAAGAAGGATAATATGAGTAAACTTTTCACAAACTAAATGGTAATAATTCACATACAGAAGAATGAGTAAACAGATTACTGTACGCAAGCTTTCAGATAAAGCACTGTCCTTCAGGTAAAAGCATTTTAAAAACACATAACATGGGATGGATTCAATAAAGCCAACACTAAGTGTAGATGATATGTATTCAATAAAATTCCTATCACATTTTTTGTGCTTTCTAGTCACTCAGAAAGATTACATTAAGTGTACATGTAGACTATACTTTGTGGTAACTTTTATGAATCCCTGTCAATGTTTACAGCTGCAAGAATATCAACAGGAAAAGTAAAATAAGAGGAAGAAGGTGTGGGTTATGTTTGTGTGGTTTAGTCAGTTATTAATTTAGTGCAATGAGACTATCTCCATTTTTTGGGTAAATGTTCCTTATTTATTGAAAAGAAGCATAAAATGAACACAGCAGAGTCTGGATGACTTATTTTCATCAGCTTCCTATCACTTTATAAACATGGAGTTATTATATTTGGGTAACGTGCTAGGCATCGAACCTCATGATGGAAAAATGGAAGAGAGAGAGAGAGAACAGAAATACAATGATCCATTCAAGTTTTGGCACCAAAGGCAACAAATACATTTCTTCAGAATGTTAAGGAACTGATTGCTTAACTTGACATTTAATGACGACAGACGCTGGTGAATATTTTAATATTCTCACTTTGAAAAAAATACAGGGTTTAAATCACTATGGCTCCATTCATCTGTCACTCTCACAAAGGTTATGTGACATTAAGTTAACACAGTATATGCTGTGATGGCATTAATGTTACTGCCCTGGACTTCGGACATAGTGGTGCATATTCTTGCCAGCGAGTGGGCTAGATTTAAACAGAATAAGATACATTCAAAAAAGGGAAAAACTAACAGCTGAATCAACTGTATTTTCAGGACAGATTGTAAACTACTCATATCTACCTGATTACTTCAATATAGTAAAGTAATCAAAACCTCCGAAAAGTTGAACAGGGACTCTTTA